>NC_064630.1:499655986-499957924 GCF_023864275.1 Schistocerca cancellata | reverse complement strand
TTAATGTTGTGTGTTAACACCAAACTTCTCAGCAGTGTCTTCAACAATGAGGCCACTTCCTGCCAGGTTAAAACTGTGTACGGGATTGGGGCTCGAACGGTCAACCTTGCCAGTCGCGGATAATAGCCACCTCAATGAGAAATCTACTGGTTACGTACTGCTTCTTTTTTTCCTTTTTTTCTGCTTGAAAAACTCAAGTTTCGGTACTTGACATTTAGTACTCATCACAGCAAGCCTAAACTGTTATATCAAATTTTATATTAGCCGCGTGTTAATTTTTAACCTCTACTAGTTTTATTATAGTGCCATAAAACAATATACAGGGCGTCCGAAAAGACTTTCCCTGATTACATAAATTGATAACTCAGGCTAGAAGTAAGATACAAATATGAAACTTCTGTCGAATTGTTTACAACTATCAAAGTTTTTTTTCTGTTTTAGGTTCGCAGTACTTAAGTAGTGGATGAGGTGCAGTGCCCAAGAAGCCATGTTAATCAATCAGGAGAAGGCACAGTGTGTCCTGTGGTACCATGAAACACGATCACCAACCACAGTGCAGAGACACTTCCAGACAACATTTGGAAGGAATCCACCTGATGTCAAGAGCATTAAAGCCTTTTATGAGAAGTTCAAGAACACAGGATCGGTTGCTGACCTTCCGAGGTCTGGTCGACCAAGAACCTCAGCAGACAGGGTGGAAGCTGTAAGGCAGTCTTTTCTGCGAAGTCCGAAGAAATCGGTGCGCAGGGCCTCACGTGAATTACAGATGCCAAAAAGCTCTCTCCATGACATTTTACACAAACGTTTATTGTTTCGTGCATATAAAGTGCAAAACGTTCAGGCCTTGTTGCCCAATGACAGTACACGTCAATATGACTTTGCGGTCGAAATGCTATCACTTATTGAGGACGATGATGGTTATCTCAGACGAATTGCCTTTTCCGATGAAGCGACCTTTTTTGTCAGTGGAGTAGTGAATCGCTATAATGTGCGCATTTGGGGTCCACAACCCCCTGGCGAGGTCATGGAGTGCACCAGAGGCAGTCCAAAGGTGAATGTTTGGTGCGCGCTATAGCACGATCGAATTATCAGGCCATTCTTCTTCGCTGAGGCTACCTGTGTATCTGGACATGTTGCAACTGTATGCTGTTCCTCAGCTGCTTCAGTATCACCCCGATGTCTTGTTTCAGCAAGACGGTGCACCGCCTCATTGGGGTTTGGACGTCCGTGCCTATCTCGATATGACCTTTCCTGGGCGATAGATTGGTCGTGATGGGCCAACGGTTCGGCCTCCACGCTCTCCTAACATAACCCCATTAGACTTCTTTTTATGGGGTTATGTCAAGGACGAGGTCTACCGAACACGTGTACCAGATCTTGAAACCCTGCGGAAACGGATAACCAAAGTCGTTGAATCGATCCCTCCAGTGATGTTGGCTAATGTGTGGACGGAAATTGAATATCGCCTATATGTGCTATGTTCTACCAAGAGTGCTCATGTGGAAGTTTAATGATGTGTGAAAAAAAGCCGGCCGGAGTGGCCGAGCGGTTAATGGCGCTACAGTCTGGAACCGCACGATCGCTACGGTCGCAGGTTCGAATCCTGGCTCGGGCATGGATGTGTGTGATGTCCTTAGGTTAGTTAGGTTTAAGCAGTTCTAAGTTCTAGGGGACTTATGACCACAGCAGTTGAGTCCCATAGTGCTCAGAGCCATTTTTTTGTGAAAAAACTTTGATAGTTTGTAAACAATTAGACACCAGTTTCATATTTGTATCTTACTTCTAGCCTGAGTTATCAATTTATGTAATCAGGGAAAGACTTTACGGACACCCTGTATGTTACATAGACAGCGAAAGTATCTTTATTGAAGGTTCATTACTTTCTCGGACCAATACATAACGTTACTGTAGCGACACAAGTGTTGACACTATTTGATCATACTGCATTCAGTTTCCTCCATCCGTCTCTTTTTCGACTGGCGCTGCGACTAAGAAAGAAACTCTCAGTTATTATTGATATCCCTCGAAGACAAGAGAGATCTGCTGGATCATTTCGTCTGTTGTCAGAAATCTGTAACGTAACTAAACAGTATAACATGTCTAGTCAATTTTCTGCCGTTAATGGTCTGATGCACTACGTACCCCATTAGATAATAACTCGACAAGGCACCAATCTCTTTTATTCAAGCGAAAAGCTGATTGATAGTTTACCGGCGTGTTGTAATTTTTTAATGCGTTTCAATGACTAAAATTAAAGCAAAATCTATCCTAAAAGTCACTGAAACGCATAAAGAATTACAACACGACGGTAAATTATCGTTGGTATAGAATTTATTAGGTACGAAGTACGATGTGCAGAGATGGTTGTTAGCTCGATATTAAACTTTCGCGAGAGAGTTTGTTGTGGATGGTGTCTAAAAAGGCAAGATAGAAATATACATCAACATTGTCACAAAATACAGCCATGTGCATACTAACAACGTCCTCCCCGCGAGAGAGCAAACGAAAGCAAGTTTGGCGTAATGGGAGAGCTTCTCACGTTCTGCAACGGTGGTTCCAGTTTCAGATAACAAGAACTTCGTTAAAAATTGATGTGCAACTGGATATCTGGAGAGAGGCAGTTCCTGTTATTGAAGGCTCGGCGCAGGAAAACGGCAAGTCTAACAAGCACTGCGCCTGGCTGCTTATTGTGTACCTCGCGTTGCCAGTCCTGTCGAAGGGTGGAACACCAGAACACACGTCACAACGCCGTGTCGTACACGACAGTTAGATAAAAACTGTTTTTTCCCCTTGTAAATCATATTCATTTGCTTTACATACATATACAGGGTGTTACAAAAAGGTACGGCCAAACTTTCAGGAAACATTCCTCACACACAAATAATGAAAAGATGTCATGTGGACATGTGTCCGGAAACGCTTAATTTCCATGTTAGAGCTCATTTTAGTTTCTTCCACCTACGCTCAATGCAGCACGTTATCATGATTTCATACGGGATACTCTACCTGTGCTGCTAGAAAATGTGCCTTTACAAGTACGACACAACATGTGGTTCATGCACGATGGAGCTCCTGCACATTTCAGTCGAAGAGTTCGTTCGCTTCTCAACAACAGATTCGGTGACCGATGGATTGGTAGAGGCGGACCAATTCCACGGCCTCCACGCTCTCCTGACCTCAACCCTCTTGACTTTCATTTATGGGGGCATTTGAAAGCTCTTGTCTACGCAACACCGGTACCAAATGCAGCGACTCTTCGTGCTCGTATTGTGGACGGCTTTGATACACTACGCCATTCTCCAGGGCTGCATCAGCGCATCAGGGATTCCATGCGACGGAGGGTGGATGCATGTACCCTTGCTAACGGAGGACATTTTGAACATTTCCTGTAACAAAGTGTTTGAAGTCACGCTGGTACGTTCTGTTGCTGTGTGTTTCCATTCCATGATTAATGTGATTTGAAGAGAAGTAATAAAGTGAGCTCTAACATGGAAAGTAAGCGTTTCCGGACACATGTGCACATATCATATTTTCTTTCTGTATGTGTGAGGAATGTTTCCTGAAAGTTTGGCCGTACCTTTTTGTAACACACTGTATATACAGGGTGTTTCAAAAGTGACCGGTGTATTTGAAACGGCAATAAAAACTAAACGAGCAGCGATAGAAGTACACCGTTTGTTGCAATATGCTTGGGACAACAGTACATTTTCAGGCGGACAAACTTTCGAAATTACAGTAGTTACAATTTTCAACAACAGATGGCGCTGCAAGTGATGTGAAAGATATAGAAGACAACGCAGTCTGTGGGTGCGCCATTCTGTACGTCGTCTTTCTGCTGTAAGCGTGTGCTGTTCACAACGTGCAAGTGTGCTGTAGACAACATGGTTTATTCCTTAGAACAGAGGATTTTTCTGGTGTTGGAATTCCACCGCCTAGAACACAGTGTTGTTGCAACAAGACGAAGTTTTCAACGGAGGTTTAATGTAACCAAAGGACCGAAAAGCGATACAATAAAGGATCTGTTTGAAAAATTTCAACGGACTGGGAACGTGACGGATGAACGTGCTGGAAAGGTAGGGCGACCGCGTACGGCAACCACAGAGGGCAACGTGCAGCTAGTGCAGCAGGTGATCCAACAGCGGCCTCGGGTTTCCGTTCGCCGTGTTGCAGCTGTGGTCCAAATGACGGCAACGTCCACGTATCGTCTCATGCGCCAGAGTTTACACCTCTATCCATACAAAATTCAAACGCGGCAACCCCTCAGCGCCGCTACCATTGCTGCACGAGAGACATTCGCTAACGATATAGTGCACAGGATTGATGACGGCGATTTGCATGTGGGCAGCATTTGGTTTACTGACGAAGCTCATTTTTACCTGGACGGCTTCGTCAATAAACAGAACTGGCGCATATGGGGAACCGAAAAGCCCCATGTTGCAGTCCCATCGTCCCTGCATCCCCAAAAAGTACTGGTCTGGGCCGCCATTTCTTCCAAAGGAATCATTGGCCCATTTTTCAGATCCGAAACGATTACTGCATCACGCTATTTGGACATTCTTCGTGAATTTGTGGCGGTACAAACTGCCTTAGACGACACTGCGAACACCTCGTGGTTTATGCAAGATGGTGCCCGGCCACATCGCACGGCCGACGTCTTTAATTTCCTGAATGAATATTTCGATGATCGTGTGATTGCTTTGGGCTATCCGAAACATACAGGAGGCGGCGTGGATTGGCCTCCCTATTCGCCAGACATGAACCCCTGTGACTTCTTTCTGTGGGGACACTTGAAAGACCAGGTGTACCGCCAGAATCCAGAAACAATTGAACAGCTGAAGCAGTACATCTCATCTGCATGTGAAGCCATTCCACCAGACACGTTGTCAAAGATTTCGGATAATTTCATTCAGAGACTACGCCATATTATTGCTATGCATGGTGGATATGTGGAAAATATCGTACTATAGAGTTTCCCAGACCGCAGGGCCATCTGTTGTTGAAAATTGTAACTACTGTAATTTCGAAAGTTTGTCTGCCTGAAAATGTACTGTTGTCCCAAGCATATTGCAACAAACGGTGTATTTCTATCGCTGCTCGTTTAGTTTTTATTGCCGTTTCAAATATACCGGTCATTTTTGAAACACCCTGTATATATGTTAACTAAAGCGTGTATATTTACAAAACGTACAAAATTTTGTATAATTAGGAACTAACTGTTTAGTGTATTAACAAAATTACAATTTTCTTAATTAAGGACAAACTGTTTATTTTTTAGAAACGACTCTTTTTTTTTGTAATAACTTAATCATATGCATGACGGACAAATCACTTTCTTGTATTCCCCACAAATACTTTTCTTGCACTTGGTGCGTAGGTAATTCCCTCTTACGACTTTTTTTCCATCCACGAAAGGACCATTTTCCCCGCCTTGTCGATGTTGAAAGAGTTAGTGCTGGTAGATTTCTGGGCATTTCTATTTCTAGGAAGTTGGATATTTAATCGCTCAGTGTCTTGCTAATGTAGGAAACTGTCATCTAGTTCTTCATGTGAGGTGTAACGAGTGCAAAAGAAAGTTTCTTTTAAAACTCGCTCCAACAGGTATTGCTTTTATGTTTTAATGGGGCATTTAACATGTAGATTACATAGGCATTTACGACCGGTGCATCTAAAGTGCCATATACATATCACATAGGCCAGCAATTTGTCATTCTTTTGACGGACTGCTGTAGTAATACTTATCAAAAACATCCAGGCCTTCATTAGTCAAATTACAGAACTCAAGTACGGCAGGTTTTCGGCTATTTGGGTCATTTTCTCCAGTGGATTAAATGGATGGATGATATGGGATGATACGAGGACTACAGTCTTATTTCTCTTCGAACAGAAAGAAACAAGCATCTTCAGATCATCATAATGAAGTTTTAAGGAATTCTTGTTACGATCTTTGGGATCTACCTTGAACGGAGTAAACTCTGTTAGTTCTTCCTGAGCGTACCGACTATAGTGAGTTTTATTTAATTCTTCAGTTAATTGACAAGAGGAAAACCAGTTGTCGGTCGTCACAATTCCATTGTTTCCTTTCAGTGGCTAAGTAAGATTTATAACGTACTGTTTTGGCAGGAGTAAGGTACTTTCGGCTATATTCTCTGTGCCATCATGGGGAATCCCACCACAAAAATAAAACGTTCTCGCATCACATATCGGAATGATCTCGTGACCATATTTATCTGCCCCTAAAATTCCAAAGGGTATCATCAACAGTGACGTATTCTGAAAGGTTGTAGTATTCCGAACAATTTTGATCACCCAGATTCAAAAATTCCAGAACTGCGGCAAATTTATCGCTTTCTTTCCCAAAATCCGTTGTAGTCTTCGTGTCAAAACGTATTGCACTCAGCAGACTCAGTAGAAATTCAGTTTTTTTTGTTTTTGGGCGTCTTGCATCAAGAAAGAGGTGGACGATAAACGTGAGAAAACAAGTCCGTTACGGTCGATCCAGAATTTTTTAGGGTCCCAGTCACGAACAACAGGTCTATAACAGATTTGATCTCCGTTTGATCGGTTCTACCGATGTACCACCGTGTAGACTGTACTTCTGTACTTTACGATCAATTTCTTCGTTGGTGTATTTCGCCAATACGTCGATCGTTCCATCAGTGATCAACAGCAGAAATATTTCATTCTCTTTGGCATGGCCTTTTGCCCTAACTTTAGGTCCTCAAAGATGGGTGGTTGTGTTTTTCCGTGGAATACGTGAAAACATACTTACAACACTCTTATCTAACCAAATAGTTTCCAAGTCTCGCACAACCTATATATTTTCCACATCACTCATGGGAAAAGTTTAATCAGCAGAAAAATTATGACATAGTGTCATCAGAGAGTGAAGCAGAGTCTTGCAAATCATCATCGTTTTGTAAGATTACATCTCTCGTTTCACTATACAAGTCGCTAATACTTTCGTATTCGTCATCTGTATGTTCAGCCTGTTGCCGTAACAATTCTTGACGAATTTCGTCTTCCGTAGTAAATCGTCGATATTTTATTATAGTAACCTGCGAAACAACGGCAAATAATCAAGAGATAGCTCTTTGCGCTTTTCCTAGACAATGAAAAATGATTACGTAGATCCCACGAGGGCAGAGTGCACCCTATTAGTACCTGAATTATGGGCAAAACAGAAGGCCAACGACTCACCTTTCCACGTTGTTGTCATGTGAACTATTGCCTGGTCAGATAATTCAAGGTCGCAGTCCCCAACCAACATTAGCGCTGTTTCCTGCGCAAACGAAAACAAACAAGACAGATCCGACACGGCTTTGTGGAATGTTGTTGTTGTGGTCTTCAGTCCTGAGACTGGTTTGATGCAGCTCTCCATGCTACTCTATCCTGTGCAAGCTTCTTCATCTCCCAGTATCTACTGCAACCTACATCCTTCTGAATCTGCTTAGTGTATTCATCTCTTGGTCTCCCTCTACGATTTTTACCCTCCACACTGCCCTCCAATGCTAAATTTGTGATCCCTTGATGCCTCAAAACATGTCCTACCAACCGATCCCTTCTTCTAGTCAAGTTGTGCCACAAACTTCTCTTCTCCCCAATCCTATTCAATACTTCCTCATTAGTTACGTGATCTACCCACCTTATCTTCAGCATTCTTCTGTAGCACCACATTTCGAAAGCTTCTATTCTCTTCTCGTCCAAACTAGTTATCGTCCATGTTTCACTTCCATACATGGCTACACTCCATACAAATACTTTCAGAAATGACTTCCTGACACTTAAATCTATACTCGATGTTAACAAATTCCTCTTCTTGAGAAACGCTTTCCTTGCCATTGCCAGTCTACATTTTATATCCTCTCTACTTCGACCATCATCGGTTATTTTACTCCCTAAATAGCAAAACTCCTTTACTACTTTAAGTGTCTCACTTCCTAATCTAATTCCCTCAGCATCCCCCGACTTAATTCGACTACATTCCATTATCCTTGTTTTGCTTTTGTTGATGTTCATCTTATATCCTCCTTTCAAGACACTGTCCATTCCGTTCAACTGCTCTTCCAAGTCCTTTGCTGTCTCTGACAGAATTACAATGTCATCGGCGAACCTCAAGGTTTTTACTTCTTCTCCATGAATTTTAATACCTACTCCGAATTTTTCTTTTGTTTCCTTTACTGCTTGCTCAATATACAGATTGAATAACATCGGGGAGAGGCTACAACCCTGTCTCACTCCTTTCCCAACCACTGCTTCCCTTTCATGCCCCTCGACTCTTATAACTGCCATCTGGTTTCTGTACAAATTGTAAATAGCCTTTCGCTCCCTGTATTTTACCCCTGCCACCTTCAGAATTTGAAAGAGAGTATTCCAGTCAACATTGTCAAAAGCCTTCTCCAAGTCTACAAATGCTAGAAACGTAGGTTTGCCTTTTCTTAATCTTTCTTCCAAGATAAGTCGTAAGGTCAGTATTGCCTCACGTGTTCCAACATTTCTACGGAATCCAAACTGATCTTCCCCGAGGTCGGCTTCTACCAGTTTTTCCATTCGTCTGTAAAGAATTCGCGTTAGTATTTTGCAGCTGTGACTTATTAAACTGATAGTTCGGTAATTTTCACATCTGTCAACACCTGCTTTCTTTGGGATTGGAATTATTATATTCTTCTTAAAGTCTGAGGGTATTTCGCCTGTCTCATACATCGTGCTCACCAGATGGTAGAGTTTTGTCATGACTGGCTCTCCTGAGGCCATCAGTAGTTCTAATGGAATGTTGTCTACTCCCGGGGCCTTGTTTCGACTCAGGTCTTTCAGTGCTCTGTCAAACTCTTCACGCAGTATCGTATCTCCCATTTCATCTTCATCTACATCCTCTTCCATTTCCATAATATTGTCCTCAAGTACATCGCCCTTGTATAAACCCTCTATATACTCCTTCCACCTTTCTGCTTTCCCTTCTTTGCTTAGAACTGGGTTGCCATCTGAGCTCTTGATATTCATACAAGTGGTTCTCTTCTCTCCAAAGGTCTCTTTAATTTTCCTGTAGGCAGTATCTATCTTACCCCTAGTGAGACAAGCCTCTACATCCTTACATTTGTCCTCTAGCCATCCCTGCTTAGCCATTTTGCACTTCCTGTCGATCTCATTTTTGAGACGTCTGTATTCCTTTTTGCCTGCTTCATTTACTGCATTTTTGTATTTTCTCCTTTCATCAATTAAATTCAATATTTCTTCTGTTACCCAAGGATTTCTATTAGCCCTCGTCTTTTTACCTACTTGATCCTCTGCTGCCTTCACTACTTCATCCCTCAGAGCTACCCATTCTTCTTCTACTGTATTTCTTTCCCCCATTCCTGTCAATTGTTCCCTTATGCTCTCCCTGAAACTCTCTACAACCTCTGGTTCTTTCAGTTTATCCAGGTCCCATCTCCTTAAATTCCCACCTTTTTGCAGTTTCTTCAGTTTCAATCTGCAGTTCATAACCAATAGATTGTGGTCAGAATCCACATCTGCCCCTGGAAATGTCTTACAATTTAAAACCTGGTTCCTAAATCTCTGTCTTACCATTATATAATCTATCTGATACCTACTAGTATCTCCAGGATTCTTCCAGGTATACAACCTTCTTTTATGATTCTTGAACCAAGTGTTGGCTATGATTAAGTTATGCTCTGTGCAAAATTCTACAAGGCGGCTTCCTCTTTCATTCCTTCCCCCCAATCCATATTCACCTACTATGTTTCCTTCTCTCCCTTTTCCTACTGACGAATTCCAGTCACCCATGACTATTAAATTTTCGCCTCCTTTCACTACCTGAATAATTTCTTTTATCTCGTCATACATTTCATCTATTTCTTCATCATCTGCAGAGGTAGTTGGCATATAAACTTGTACTACTGTAGTAGGCATGGGCTTTGTGTCTATCTTGGCCACAATAATGCGTTCACTATGCTGTTTGTAGTAGCTAACCCGCACTCCAATTTTTTTATTCATTATTAAACCTACTCCTGCATTACCCCTATTTGATTTTGTATTTATAACCCTGTAATCACCTGACCAAAAGTCTTGTTCCTCCTGCCACCGAACTTCACTAATTCCCACTATATCTAACTTTAACCTATCCATTTCCCTTTTTAAATTTTCTAACCTACCTGCCCGATTAAGGGATCTGACATTCCACGCTCCGATCCGTAGAACGCCAGTTTTCTTTCTCCTGATAACGACGTCCTCCTGAGTAGTCCCCGCCCGGAGATCCGAATGGGGGACTATTTTACCTCCGGAATATTTTACCCAAGAGGATGCCATCATCATTTAATCATACAGTAGAGCTGCATGTCCTCGGGAAAAATTACGGCTGTAGTTTCCCCTTGCTTTCAGCCGTTCGCAGTACCAGCACAGCAAGGCCGTTTTGGTTAATGTTACAAGGCCAGATCAGTCAATCATCCAGACTGTTGCCCCTGCAACTACTGAAAAGGCTGCTGCCCCTCTTCAGGAACCACATGTTTGTCTGGCCTCTCAACAGATACCCCTCCGTTGTGGTTGCACCTACGGTACGGCCATCTGTATCGCTGAGGCACGCAAGCCTCCCCACCAGCGGCAAGGTCCATGGTTCATGGGGGGGCTTTGTGGAAGGAAGGTTAATATTTCTCCGGTATAGCTGTAGTGTCATTACAGAGGTAACAAACATAACAATAACATTCTTATAGTCTTTCGTGGATGTTTAGTTGGTGTTTTACATAACGGCCTGCAATATATTACAGGAGTCCACGATCACGAAGACGATGGCCCATAGTCACCTCAGGAACTAAGTATTTCCATCATACAACCTATTTAATAGTGTCCTGTTCCACATTTGGAGTCCATTACAGCGGCGTTTCTGCGTGCCATGGAGTCCGCAAGTGCTTGGTAGGTACGTGGCACCATATATCTACGCTAAGCTGGTGGTTAATGGGAGCTTGAGACGCACCCGACAGCATTCTAGCCCAGACGTAGGTAGACGCTGTATAGGGATAGCATCTTTGACTAGTAATTAAAATGTCTTGGCTCCAAGATTCGAACCCAGCCACTGTTTAAATTCTGAACAAAAGAAAAGTGTCAACACTGGTGGCTCTGATCACTGCGGGACTTAACAGCTGAGGTCATCAGTCCCCTAGAACTCAGAACTACTTAAACCTAACTATCCTAAGGACATCACACACATCCATGCTCAAGGCAGGATTCGAACCTGCGACCGTAGCGGTCTCACGGTTCCAGACTGAAGCGCCTAGAACCGCTCGGCCACACCGGCCGGCTCAACACTGGTAACCGAGGAGTTCCGGAATAAGAAGTCACCCTCGCTCTGTAAACGGCCTTGTCAAACAAGCGGACAGTGGTTCAGGGCACTCTGTTGCCGTTAGGGTGGGAAAATTCCTCTAAAGCCGGATGAATCAGCAATAATCAACGGCATGAAGATGCAGAAGGCAGTGGAAACCACTGCATTAAAGACATATAAGGTGTACCCACAGGACATGCGTCCTGTAACTGAAAAAGTGTAATGATGATCACTCCATTGGCCAAAGATTCTGGATTAGTTCCCCATTCGAATCTCTTGGAGGGGACTGCTAGTGGGAGGTGACCATGAGAAAAAGATACAATAATAAATGTAAAGGTAACATGCTAGGACTTGGAGCGTGGAATATCAGAAGTTTGGATGTGGTGGGGGAAGTTAGAAAATTTAAGAAGGGAAATGCAAAGATTCAATGTAGATATGTAGTGGTCGGTGAAGTGAAATGGAAAGAAGACAAGGATCTCTGGTCAGACGAATATAGGGTAATATCAACGGTAGCAAAAAATAGTATAACCTGAGTCGGATTCATTATGAACAAGTTCGAGGGCAAATTCTGAGTTACTGTGAGAAGTTCAGTGATAGTATTTTTCTCATCAGATTCGACAACAAACCAACGCTGACAACGATAGTTCAGGTATACATGTCAACGTCGCAAGCAGATGATGAAGATACAGAAAAAGTATATGGGGATGTACGCATAATTCAGTACATAAACGGAGGTGAAAATTTAATAATCATTGGGGAACGGATTGCGGTTGTAGTGGAAGGAGTAGAAGAACGGGTTACGGGCGAATTCGGGCGTGGTTTCATGAAAGAGAGTGCAGAAAGACCAATCGAGTTCTGGAATAAACTTCAGACGGTAATAACAAAGACTCTGTTTAAGAATAACAAGAGGCGTCCATATATTTTGAAAACACTCGCAGACAAGTGAAGATTCCAGCTGGATTACACCATGTTTAGACAAGAATAAAACAACATAAACCCCTAGAAATGAAATAAATATGAAGTGCAGGAAAGCCGAGGTACAATGGCTGCAGGAAAGATTTGAAGAAATAGAAAGAGGAAACATCGTCGGGAGGACATACTCAGCATATAGATAAGTCAAAACAACCTTCAGTGAAATTAAAAGTAAAGGTGGTAACATTATGAATGTAACGGAAATTCCACTTTTAAACGCAGAGAAGACAGCGAACAGGCGGAAATGGTACACTGAAGACCTCTGTGAGGGGTAGGAACTGTCTGATGGCGTTATAAAAGAAGAAATTGGAGTCGATGTGGAAGACATGGATGATGCAGTAAAGGATTCAGAATTTGAAAGAGGAGGAGGAGGAATTAATGTTTAACGTCCCGTCGACAACGAGATCTTTAGAGACGGAGCATAGGCTCGGACTGGGGAAGGATGGAGAAGGAGTGCGGTCGTGCCCTTTCGAAGGAACCATCCCAGCATTTGTTTTAAGTGATTTAGGAAAATCACGAAAAACCTAAATCTGGAAGGCCGGGAACGGGTTTGAATCGTCTTTCACCCGAACCACTGCGCTACGCCACTCGGTGAGTTTAAAAGAGCTGTGGAAGAACTGAGATCAAATAAAGCAGATGGGGACGCCTGACATTACATCGGAAATTTTAAAAAAGTGGTTTAAATGGCTCTGAGCACTATGGTATTTAACATCTGAGGTCATCAGTCCCCTAGAACTTAGAACTACTTAAACCTAACTAACCTAAGGACATCACACACATCCATGCCCGAAGCAGGATTCGAACCTGCGACCGTAGCGGTCGCGCGGTTCCAGACTGCAGCGCCTAGAACCGCTCGGCCACCCCGGCCGGCGATAAGTTAAGGAATGAGGAGGTTATCCGCAGAATCGGTGAACAAAGGAACATTTGGAAAACACTGACAAGAAGAAGGGACAGGATGACAGGACAGACTTTAAGGCATCAGGGAATAGCTTACTTTCTACCCCACCATCTCCTGAACAATTGAAGTCGACGAGAGGATGTCGATATTTCCATAACCCATGCAGTTAACGGTGTCACCCAAGTGCTCCAGCACAACTCATTTATTGGGCTGTAATAGTTGAATGTACCTACAGTATTCCATGCAGTTTTTCTGGGTGATACGAAATGGCTGCCCGATATACGAAAGCCACGGTCTGAAGATGGCCTGAAGGTATACAGATGACATATTATGAAAAGGAAATGAAGTTTGTACGGTTGTATTTCCAAAAAGTAGTGGATGAACTATTACGCCGCAAAAACATGAAGACTCATATGCCCCACCTTATTGCCTATTTGTGGTTTCACCGTACTTCAGCCTGTTTCCATAGATGCTCACAACAGTAGCACGTGGAAATCCGACAAGTTTCGACGTTTCCGAGACATTTGTTCCCAGGCGCCGGGCCGTGACAATACGCCCTTTGGGAAAGTGCTCTAAGTCAGTGGATTTGACAATACGCCGTCAGTCCGGTCACTAGAATGATTCCCCATTCGTCCCTGCTCCGTGTATACAGGGTGTTAAAAAGAAAGTGTCGTATATTTTAAGACCTGTTGATAGCCACCAAAACAAGAAAGAAGTTCAGTAAACGTGGGCACTAAAAAGCGTACCTTAAGAACTATCAGCACGTGTTCAGCACAAGAGAGGTGTTTCGCATATCTAAGGTGAACGAGTGCTCATAGCTCTTGAGGTATGCTTTTTGAAATCCATTTTTATGGAACATTTTTCCTTGTTTTTATTGTCAGACTGATTTTAACATTCGCATTGTTCTCAAAATGTTTAGAAAACTACCCTTGTAATTCTTTCAAGACCAACGTCGCGTTTCTTTAAGGCTATTTAGATTAGAGGAATGGACGGTATTTTTTGTCAGAAAGCGTCCCTTTCGCAATGTGATTTTTTTTATTTGCATCCCCACAAAATCAGTAATTAATTTTTAATCAATTTGCTGTTTCTTAGTCTGGGCAGCCAAGTCCACTTAAAATACAGGCATGAAATCCGTTCCGGATATTCTAATTTTCTTAAAGATGCCAACAGCTGTGATATTATTTAATACTTTTATTTAGCTACCAGTTTCGATGCCTCATTGGCACCCTCTTCAGATCCCTGTAAACGTATCTAGTGGAGATATCTAGATAGAATTACAGGTCCTAATTTTTGTTCCTGCGCTCATTTTTACTTCATCAATTCAGGAAAAGTGGTTTTAAATCGAAAAATCGTTCTAGGCATGCCCCTTGACTTAGTCATTGCACTTTGCAGTATTTCATATATGAGCCTCCGTACTTTCCGTTCAGTTCCATCGAAAACTATGGCAACTGACAACGTGTTAATGCGTGTGACTTCAGTAAATTTGTTATTCATGCCACCAATTTCTTCGCACGCTCCATGCCTGCAACTTTAGTACAAAGCGCTTCTTGAAGGGCCGGCCGAAGTGGCCGTGCGGTTAAAGGCGCTGCAGTCTCGAACCGCAAGACCGCTACGGTCGCAGGTTCGAATCCTGCCTCGGGCATGGTTGTTTGTGATGTCCTTAGGTTAGTTAGGTTTAACTAGTTCTAAGTTCTAGGGGACTAATGACCTCAGCAGTTGAGTCCCATAGTGCTCAGAGCCATTTGAACCATTTTTGAACGCTTGTTGAAGCACATGACAATAAATCTTGTGTTGCCATCATTGTAATTTTTTGGTCTTTCTTTATTTACTAAATCTTCAACTTACGTCTGTATGCTACTGTATTATCATTTCATATCAAATCTAGAGTACCCGTGGATTATGCAACTGCATAACCGATACTGAGATTTCTGATGTCTCCCGTCTATCATTACCACTCAGTTTTAAAGGCTTATGACGATAGATCGCTAGACTGCCTCTTTTTGTGCAAACAGTCACGAACAAATAGCGACGGTAAACAGTGCTGACACCACGATTTTGCCTAACTGAAGATAGTTATGTCTACCGAAAAATGCCACACCGTAATACTAAATGAAATGTCACGCTGTACCGAAAGCTTCCGGGATGGACCGAGCAATGCCGAGACTGGCTGAGGCTCGGACATCACGTAGCCAGCTCGCGAGCCGTCTGCCACACCATGACCGGCCGTGGCTTGGTGTCTCTATAGTTTCAATATTACACTACTGGACATTAAAATTGCTATTCATTGCAGAAATGTACTATACTGGAACTGACGTGTGATTACATTTTCACGCAATTAGGGTGCACAGATCCTGAGAAATCAGTACCCATAAAAACCACCTCTGGCCGTAATAACGGCCTTGATACGCCTGGGAATTGAGTCAAACAGAGCTTGGATGGCGTGTACAGGAACAGCTGCCCATGAAGCTTCAACACGATACCACAGTTCATCAAGAGTAGTGACTGGCGTATTGTGACGAGCCAGTTGCTCGGCCCCGATTGACCATAGACCAGACGTTTGCAGTTGGTGAGAGATCTGGAGAATGTGCTGGCCAGGGCAGCAGTCGAACATTTTCTGTATCCAGAAAGGCCCGTACAGGACCTGCAACATGCGGTCGTGCATTATCCTGCAGAAATACAGGGTTGGGCAGGGATCGAATGGAGGGTAGAGCCACGGGTCGTAACACATCTGAAATGTAACGTCCACTGTTCAAAGTGCCGTCAATGCGAACAAGAGGTGGCCAAGACGTGTAACCAGTGGCACCCTATACCATCACGCCGGGTGATACGTCAGTATGGCGATTACGAATACACGCTTCCAATGTGCGTTCACCGCGATGTCGCCAAACACGGATACGACCATCATGATGCTGTAAACAGAAACTGGATTCATCCGAAAAAATGACGTTTTGCCATTCGTGCATCCAGGTTCGTCGTTGAGTACACCATCGCAGGCGCTCCTGTCTGTGATGCAGCGTCAAGGGTAACCGCAGCCATGGGCTCCGAGCTGATAGTCCATGCTGCGGCAAACGTCGTCGAACTGTTCGTGCAGATGGTTGTTATCTTGCAAACGTCCCCAATCGTTGACTCAGAGATCGAGACGTGGGTGCACGATCCGTTACAGCCATGCGGATAAGATGCCTGTCATCTCGACTGTTAGTGATACGAGGCCTTTGGGATCCAGCACGGCGTTCCGTATTACCCTCCTGAACCGCCTGATTCCATATTCTGCCAATAGTCATTTTATCTCGAGCAACGCGAGCAGCAATGTCGCGATACGATAAACCGCAATCGCGATAGGCTACAATCCGACCTTTATCAAAGTCGGAAACGTGATGGTACGCATTTCTCCTCCTTACACGAGGCATCACAACAACGTTTCACCAGGCAAGGACGGTTTGTGTATGAGAAATCGGTTGGAAACTTTCCTCATGTCAGCACGTTGTAGGTGTCGCCACCGGCGCCAAGCTTGTGTGGCTTGTGTGAATGATCTGTAAAGCTGATCATTTGCATATCACAGCAACTTCTTCCTGTCGGTTTAATTTCGCGTCTGTAGCACGGCATCTTCGTGGTGTAGCAATTTTAATGGCCAGTAGTGTAAAAACAATCTTACAGGAAAATTTCTTCTTCTTCTTCTTCCTTTTTCTCCTTCTTTTTTGTTTGAGCTACTCGTGTGTGATGGCTCCTGTTGAAGTGGTAGCCTGGAGGATATTACGTCTGACCAGCGGGCAACGCCTTGCTGCGCTGCAGTGTGCTGGTGAATTGCTGGTGCACGCAATTCGTAGCCTTGTTTAACTGTTGCTGAGCATCGAAGTGGAGAGGCGCAATGAGAAGGGTACGAGCGCCTTTACAAGCGGGTCAGAGTGCATCTCAGGACGAGGCTAGTTAACTCCTCTCTAGTGTTTACACGAGCCCTCGTAGACGGAACATTGGCACTCTGTTCCGGAGGTCGCTGCTGCTGCTTACATTTACTGTCTTGCAAACTTCATTACAGACTGCATGACTGAGACTGTTTGTGGCTTGTCAATTACCGCCGCAGGAAATGAATTAGCGCCAGTTTC
The DNA here is from genome assembly GCF_023864275.1 of Schistocerca cancellata. Lineage (NCBI taxonomy): Eukaryota > Metazoa > Arthropoda > Insecta > Orthoptera > Acrididae > Schistocerca > Schistocerca cancellata. Next base: position 499,940,646 of record NC_064630.1, on the reverse strand, counting down.
ACTTAGTTCGTGTTTCTCGTGTGTAAGTCTGTTAAGTTCAAATTGTTCAAATGGCTCTGAGCACTATGGGACTTAACATCGGAGGTCATCACTCTCCTAGAATTTAGAACTACTTAAACCTAACTAACATAAGGACATCACATACATCCATGCCCGAGGCAGGATTCGAACCTGCGACCGTAGCGGTAGCGCGGTTCCAGACTGAAGCGCCTAGAACCGCTCGGCCATCACTTTAGTGTATTGAGAGTGTCGCTCTGTTCTCTCTTAGCGCACTGTTGTAACTGCCAATGAACTTCTAATGTCACATGAAGCAGGTGCTGATACTGTACCTATTATGAGTGCAGTTTAACGTGGCCGACGTTAGAGAGCGTTTGTGGGAAGCAGAGGAAGCAATCAACTGCTAACTTCCGCCACCCTGACGCGTTGTAGCCATAAAAGGTATGCTTTGTGCTCGTAGTCAGAGCCTACCGAAGTAAAAGCAAAGCTCTGAGCTACTGAACACCGAAATGTAAGCGTGTAGGCTTCATCGACCTCAGTCAGTTAACAAAATTTTCTGGCTGGAGAGCTCCATTACATTGTTAAACAACTGACACTGGAAGGAGAAACTTTGCAATCTGGTCTCGGTTGCAGCAGCCTTCCTCTGCGTCAGCTCTGAAGAAATAGTTTCTTCACTATTACACCTATAGGAACGGATCTACGTTGCCAGTATGTCAGTTCTGTCCATTTAATGGCACTTATTCTGAAACGCAACTGGCCGTATACGCAGAAAAGTCTTACGTCAACAGTGAAACGAATCATGTAATCAAAACTTAATCCGTCTTATATGTTGTGTGTACCGCACTTGTCATTTTCAAAGAAAAAAAAAGAAAAAAAACAGCTTCTTCTTGCGGTGAATATATTTTGGGCAATGTACAATGTCAAATTGAAGGCTAAATCTTACGAGGGACGAAAGGTACAAAATTCCTTTTACTGAATGGGGCTCTCACAAGTCATCTTTTCTTCCCCCTCTGGAAAACATTTACGCTTGTGTACAACTGATTGAGTAATATTCACAGAAACAAAATTCTACGTACATGACAACACCTAAAGAAAGAAAGAAAATTTTAGGTCACTATGTATCTTATATTTTAGATAAACTTATTTCTATCAGATCCATTACATTTCTGGCGTCTAGCCAACTAAATGCTAGTTCTTCTCCTCATGTTTCCGCCTTGATCTTTGGGCCATCTTCAAAGGGAGCATGCTCCGGCACCATGATGCAGTTTAACTACAGTTCCTTGTGTCGGCTCACTCTGAAGATGGCTGAAAAGTATAAGCCTACGGTCGAAACGTTAGGAGAACAAATAGAATTTATACGGCTACACGACCGAAAATTTAATACGTCAGTCATAGCGCCACCGAAAACATGAAGATGCACATATTTCTATCACTAAAAAGGAAAAAAAGGTAAATTAAACTGGAAATAAAGAATTAATTTGTAAATGGTCTCGAAATAAGGCTAATGCCTTTTTTGGGACTGATACATCCAGGTATTTGTATTACTGTGAAGTCGAACTGTTTATAAGACATGACGACCGTACATACTCAGGCTTCATTGTATTTGCACGGATGCCTTAAATTCATAGTGGCCAAAGCGTACAGGAGTCGATACAAAAGACCGAATTCGAGGAGTGTGTTGATTGTTGCCGAGAGAGAAAATATTTTGGGACGCCCAGAAAGCATGAGAAGATGGCACTGATGTATTTACAACACAGTGGAAAATTAGAATTTCAGGAGTTGAGGACGTTGCTGCCAGATTCAAACCAATTCTGGCAGTTGGGAAGTTGATTATGGAACTCTTCGCTAATCGCTTAATTCAAGAAAATTCTTCATGACTGGATTCATGTGTGATTTTACTACAGAACAAAGGTTTCTATATTATGTCAACGAAACCTGAATACCCTCACGTTCCATAACGATAAATAACGCAGATGTAATCACACGAAGACTGGTTTGAAAACAGTACTTCTCCGCTACTGGAGTTAGTGTGCCTTTCCCTTCCTCTGACCCCTGAAGTCTGAACTGTGTTGCGCCGGTAATAAATGATTGGGTGGAGTGCAACGAATCATTTCCGCGCTGCGAAAGTCGGCGAATGTCGGTCGCTTTTGTGGGTGACCGCGTCTGTTTTCCGGCCTCCGGGGTATGGCAACTGACCCCACGTTGAAGCGAAGTGGACGGTCTTTGTTTAATCCGGCATTTGGGTATGGCCTGGACGGACTTGAAGGTTATCTAAGGCGAGTGTTTCCCACAGAATGGCTGACGTTTCTTAGTACCGTCGTGGAACAACCAAGTGAAAGTTTTGAAACGCAGCAACACTTCGCTGTAGGACAAATATTAGGAGTGTGCATACGAAAAGGCCAATCTTAGCGACATCTTCCAGCTCTGGAGACTGATTGGTCGAAGCACCTGGATCTGCAAAGAATGTCGTAGAGCCAAGAGCAGCTCATCAGGAGACGAGTTTGAGCCCTCTCGTGAGGAGGTGCAGGGCGGCAGTTTGTAATCAGGGACCAGTAAGGTTGTTTTCGTGTATGTTTTGCTTTCTGCTGATTAGCTTTCGGTTCATGCCCATTCAGCTAGCTCAGAAATTGAAAGACGATGCGTCATTGCATTGGAGACGATTTTCTTGTCATTTACAAAAAAAAAATGGTTCAAATGGCTCTGAGCACTATGGGACTCAACATCTTAGGTCATAAGTCCCCTAGAACTTAGAACTACTTAAGCCTAACTAACCTAAGGACATCACACACACCCATGCCCGAGGCAGGATTCGAACCTGCGACCGTAGCAGTCCCGCGGTTCCGGACTGCAGCGCCAGAACCGCTAGACCACCGCGGCCGGCGTGTCATTTACACCGACGACAACAACGTAAGGACAATACAACACCCAGCCTCCTAGCGGAGAAAATCTCCGAGCTGGCCTTGAATCGAACCTAGGCGCCTTCGGTTAGCAATATGCCGCGCTGACCTAGCTGCTATCTAGGTGGACGTTTTTACGTATGAAAGGATCAGAAAGTGTTCGGAAGTGAATTCCGTTTCGCGCACGGGTGAAACATCTTAGTCTATTGCCTATTTTGGAGGTGGGTGTTGATGCTTAGCAAGCTTACATGTATTGTTTAGGAAGAGGCTGCCCAAGAGGTCGTGGAACAACTGGCTAGATGGAGGCGTTGCGTCACGTACGAAGTGGACTTGGCGAGAGATATTAGAAGAGAATAAACTACGTCTTCCTTCAGCTAAATTTGAGTCATAGAGTTCTTATGTACGTCCTTACCCTCTTTAACTTTACTTTAGATTATGAACCTGTGTGGTCTACAGAGGATATGTTAGAAACCAGAAGGTGATAGTGGAGAGACTCATTGCGGTGGTTTTTGACCAATCCCGTGGTCGGATTTAGGGCAAGTGATTGAAAGTCGGCCAGAAGCAGACTACAGAAATGTTAATTCGTGATGGGTTGTGTGCCAGTGATGGTGAATACTGACCAGAAGGTCAGGCAGGGATCACTCAGTCAGAATGTCAGCTGTGCGTCGCGAGAAGGAATTTATGGTACCGTAGGGTCGCCAGAGTTAATCCGCAAGCACCTAATGAAGACTCATGAGGGTAAATATTCGAAGTATAAAGCGGAACCAAACTCTGTTCATTAATACTACGGAACATACGCCCGTATCTAACGGCTAGCTTACAGCGTGATCGTATTCACTAGCTAATACGTACAGAGGCTGAGAGAAAGCTATTGAGTAGCTAGTACTGGCAACATGCTTAATCATATCTTATTAAAATATTAAGGCAATGCTCCTAGCTTTTATAAGCTATCTCCTGCATGACAGCTTCTTGGCTCCCATGCCGATGGCGTGCTAGATGCTAGTCGAGAGCTTTTTCTATATCAGAAAAGAGTGTGGTATCAAATCTATTAACCAGTGTTTTACAAACTGACAACGACTCAGTTTAGTGAGCTAGAGTTGGATAATTGTCGCCTTTAAAGGCCACGTCACCGGGAGAAAGTTAAAAACTTCAGTACTCTCTATTTAGGGTTCTGTGCCTCAATCGGCAAAAACAGAACCCCTACAGGATCAGTTTGTTGACCGTCCGTCCGTCTGTCTGTCTGTCTGTCTGTCCGACCCTTAAGAACCTTTTTTCTCAGGAACAAGAAACATTAAGTTGGAATTTATGTCACATACTGAAGTCTGTGGTCTCTTGGCGAAGTACCAAATTTAAGCTTCTACGTCAATGAAACAGAAATTGCGGCGATGTATGTCACATATTTCGATATTTTCCGGTATCGATATTGATAACAGGCAAAAATTATCGAAATTCTCGATTCTCGAGGTGTACAGGCTACCTATACACTTAATTTAGTTTGTACTGAATACTCGGTGCACGAACCCTACTTGCATTTGGCCTGACTTTTTTAAAATAATTTGATGACTCTCCGTGTATGTGCATTGAATAAATGTCACTTCGAAATTGAATTTCGGCTGTCGTCTACAGGGCAACAGAGGCCACCCACACCTTGGGGATTACAACGCTTTCGTCTGAACTATCCGAAACAATTCTACATTACTCGTAGCTACTCCGTAACCTAGCACTGTGAAGGAGTCTCTGATTGGACAACCGTAACGTGCAAGGGACAAAGACTACAAGGAAGAAAAAAACGCCTTCTCCTGGGAGCAAAGCATTTCGTACGGTCGGCTAGGGGATAGACAATTAGGATCACGGTGGTGGAACCGAATTTTATTCGCCTGTATATGTAGGAAGGGGAGAAAGCGTGATGGCGTTAAGCTGATGGTCACCAGACCTTCTATTACGTATCTGTCTTGAATCTCACACCTTTGCTCAGCGCCTTACGGACTGATGCTGCGTTGCGTCAGGACGTGAACCTTGTATCCGGCGCTCATGCTATTCAGGGGCCGGCAGGTTGTGCTCCGCCACTTGTTTTCATCGCCTCCATTATCTGTCTCCATATCACCGGCAACACAAACAACAGTCCATTCTGATACTTATCACAGACATCTACACGAAACAGCTACACTTGAAACAACACTCCAGCTTTGGGGGGGAAATTGACATAATATCGATCTGACTGCTATTTCTCTCACGCGGCTCTATCGCCAGCGCAACTTTATAGCAAACATCCGTAAGTGCAAGTACAGCCACTATAGGCCGATAAGCCCTATTCCTCAGAGATAAAATATCTCGCGCTGAATCAGTCGCCTTTTTCGCAGCAGTCACTATTTCAAATCTGTGGTCGTGTTCAGAGGTAGTCGCTTGCCCTAAATCCCCACTCGCCCTACGCCCAGAGTTTCGTAGGGACTCCAGTGTTCGCCACTTATTTTCACGTGGAAACCAATCTTGAAGGCAACGCCCAACGTCAGGGATCGTGGCCACAGGCGGACACAGCTGATGCTCCAGAGCCGTCGTCCCGGAGACCCCATCCCCACCGTTGCCGGGTACTACCGTCTGAAGCCTGTCGGTCATTACCAACGCTGTTTACAGCTGCTTTCGGACTGCGGACAATTCTCCCTGTTTTTTCATGGTCGTCGTCATCATTCTTCGTCGGAGCTGGACGTTCCGACCTCTCCGCTGGCACGTTCTACAGGAGTCTTGTCCCTGGATGTCTGAATATCAAACTGACTATGCGCGAAACGTTCAATGAATTTCTAAAGTAAAATTTTGTCTACCAACTTGACAGAAAATCCTTAGAAGCTTTGGTCATACGTTAAATCGGTAAACGGTTCGAAGCCATTTTACCAGACACTCTTCGATCATAAAGTCTTTGAAACAGAGAACGACAAAGAAAAAAACCGAAATACTAAACGTCTTTTTCCACAACTGCTTCACAGAGGAAGATTGCACTGTAGTGCCTCCGTTAAATTGTGGCACGAATGTCAGAATGTCTGATATCGAAATAAGTGACCTTGGGGTAGAAAAGCAACTTAAATCACTCACCAGATGGAAGGCTACTGGGCCTGGCTGTATACCAATATGATTCTACACAGAACATGCGAAAGAACACGCCCCTTTTCTAGCTGCAGCGTACATTTCATCTTTGGTCGAGACACGTGTTCCTCATGATTGGAAAAAAAGCACGGGTAATTCTCCTTCTCAGCAATGGTCCTCGAACAGATGCACAAAACTATCAGCCTCTATCTCTCGAGTCGGTCCGTTGTAGAGTTTTGACACATGTTTTATGATCTTGTGTTACAACATTTCTGGATACCGAAAGTCTGTGCAGAAGTCAACATGGCTTACAAGAAACAGCGATCTTGTGAAATACAGCTCTCACTGTTGCTGCCCGAGATCTAGAAGGCGGTAAATACCGGCGCCCAGGTAGATGCTGTGTTCCTTGACTTGAGTAAGCCATTCGATACAGTTCCACACTTCCCTTTAACGAATTAAATACGAGCACAAGGTATATTAGAACAACTGTGTGTTTATATTGAAAAGTTTCTAAGAAACAGAACACTCCACGCTTGCAGACACTACTCACTTGTTTCCTGAAGATGGTCCATTAAGCCGAAAACTTGTCCGAAATGAACAAAAATCAATCTAACAGAAACAGCGTACATATTATCCAACCCTGAATATGGAATTGTGCTACCAAAAAGTAACGGAACAATCCATAAATAACTTCAACTATTTCGTTGCAATCAGTTACATGGGTATATCATGAGGCATAGTTCATTCATATCAGGGCAAACTAAGTTTTCTTTGCACTAGTTCAACCATTTCTAAAAAGAGGAGAAACTTTAACAAAATCCTACTTCCATACCGTCAAGAATGAATAATGAGTGAAGAAGTGAAGGAGCCATTTGTATATCACAGCTTCTATGTAATCCTGTCTTGGATCTCAGGATGAGAAGATTAAAAATGGTTCAAATGGCTCTGATCACTATGGGACTTAACTTCTGAGGTCATCAGTCCCCTAGAACTTAGAACTACTTAAACCTAACTAACCTAAGGACATCACACACATCCATGCCCGTGGCAGGATTCGAACCTGCGACCGTAGCGGTCACGTAGTTCCGGACTGTAGCGCCTAGAACCGCTTGGCCGCCCAGGCCGGCTGAGAAGAATAGTTTAATTACATCGCACGTAGGGTATCTTAGCATTCATTCTTCTTATCCTCAGTTTCGTCCGCCCACGGTAGCTCAATGATGCCGGCACGGTAGCTCAGCGTGTTCGGTCAGAGGGTTTAGCTACTCTGTGTAATAAAGAGCTGAGTGCAGGGACCAACGAACAACCTGAACGAGTGTCATCGGATGTCTGCCACGATGAAATTCAACGAACAATATAGAACAAAATGAGATCTACCAAAAAAAAAAAAAAAGAAAGAAAGAAAGAATGCGGTGGTCAGCGCGACAGAATGTCAATCCTAAGAGGCCGGGTTCGATTCCCGGCTGGGTCGGAGATTTTCTCCACTCAGGGACTGTGTGTTGTGTTGTACTAATCGTCATCATCATCTAATCCCCATCGACACCCAAGTCACCGAAGTGGCGTCAAATCGAAAGTCTTACACCCGGTGAATGGTCTACCCGACGGGAGGCCTTAGTCACACGACATTTATTTACCCTCAGTTTCAAGTGGAACGGGAAGAAACCAATTCCAGTACATACTACAACGGTAAGCATTCTCTGTCATGCACTTGACAGTGACATTGCAGGGCACGAACTACAGGAGTTGGACAAATATATGGAAACCCCGATACATTCCCGTGTCTACAGCGGTTTTAAAAAAAAATCGTTGGCATTTAAAACAGCTCGCAGCCACCTTGGAATACGTAAATACAGTCCATGTGTATTTATAAAACGAATCAGGGAATCTTATAGCATTCTCCTAGCAAAATAGTAGGAAATTGAGATAACGATGATGCAGGTGTATAGCGACCACTCACCCTTCCCTCACAAGTAGACCAGGAAAACTCAATTGAGATCCTCTTACTAACGTGGCAAGGTAGTCGCAAAACCAATCCTGGACGATGCGAGCTGTGAGCAGGGACCCTGTCGTCTTGGAACACAGCACCATCACTGAGAAGTAAACTCTGGACCATGGTTACATAATTCTTGGCAGCAATGCAACCTTGCATAGTTACCACGAGGCCCCTGAAATGTGAAGATACGGCTGCCCAAATCTTCATCGAATCTCCACCAGGTCTCACTTTTAAGTCGCAAACTCTGACTGAAGTTAGAAACAGGATGAAATAAGACTCATGCGACAAAATGAGTTTCTCCCGTTGCTCCTTTACTGCTTTGGCACCGTGTTGGCCTCTTGTGGGTATTTGCATGATTGACGAGTGTTTTTGGACGTCTAGCTCGACCTGCAGTTCCCTGCGTATTGGAGTTTCCTTCGTGTTGTTTTGGCGTTAACAGGGTTCGCGAGTATGACATTCAGTTCTACAGTGACTTCGGCAGCTACGGTCCTCCTATTTTTCGTCACGACCCTATTCAGCGACCATCCGTCACGATAACTCAACACACCTACGTCCGCGTTGTGACTTAGCCGGTGATGTTCTTCGACTTTCCCTGTATGTGGTATAAATTTCCGATACGGTGCCTCCTGAAACACTAAACATTTCGGCTACCTTGCTTAAGGAAGCAAACATCATACGAGCACCAACAATCTGCCCACGTTCGAATTCATTTAGTTCCGACATCATGGACTGAAAACTATGCAAAACACTTTTCTGACGACGACTGGCGCTTCGAGGACATTGAAAGTGGTTCTTCATGCTCAAATACAACAATGCAACCTGCATTCTTGGCTAGCACCTGCATTTATGTTGAAGCATGCGCTTCTCGGTGTGTTTCCATACGTTCGTCCCATCCCATAGTTGTTTCTCTGACAGGAAAATACACTCTGAGACAAGAAAAAATAAAGGTATCGACGGAAAATGCCAAATTTTAGACTTTGGTATCAGATGAAAGAGTGTGATACTGCAGGGCTATTTCATAGTGCAAGGATAGTAAATAGAGGAACTGTAGATAGCAGGGCATAAAGTATTAGTGCAGGCAGACAGGTGCATGAAAAGTACATGCAGATATTAGCATTTGAGGGAGGACGTGTAGTTGGTCTCATAGAACCCAGGTAGAATAACTGGTGAGTCAGTCGATATTTGATTAGGAGCAATGCCACTATTCCGTGATATTGGTAGAAATGGGTGAACTATGGCCAAACACGGCGCCAGGTTGGAAGGGGTCGACGTAGGGACACGACAGAACGAGAGAAACGAGCGATCGACAGAGGGACACTGACAGTCCCCGGATTCATCATTAGCATCGATCCGACGTCGAATTGGTGCTTAGTGACTACAAGGAGCACTAACTAATAGCACCGAGTACCATTGACACATGTACACCGAAAAGCCCGTTTGCAGTGCTGTCGGGCACATTCTGACTAGAATCTCATTGACTGGCGTAGGAATGTCTTCAGTGATGATTGCCACTTCAAAATGAGCTCCGATGACCAACGAAGATGTGGGTGGAGACTGCCCAGACAGCGGTGGTTCAAATGGTTCAAATGGCTCTGAGCACTATGGGACTTAACTTCTAAGGTAATCAGTCACCTAGAACTTAGAACTACTTAAACCTAACTAACCTAAGGACATCACACTCATCCATGCCAGAGGCAGGATTCGAACCTGCGACCGTAGCGGTAGCGCGGTTTCAGACTGTAGCGACTAGAACCGCTCGGCCAGCCCGGCCGGCGACAGCGGTGGGATTCCAACCTTATTTTCGCCCGCCATATGGCTTGACAGCCATGAGTGATGGTCTGGGATGCCTTTTAATTTCTAAGCCAGACCTCTGTGGTTGTCATCGGCGGCACCCTCACAGCACAGCGGAACGTCGACGATATTCTACGACCTACTATGTTGCCCTTCATGGCAAGCCATCCTCGTCTCACATTTTAGCAAGATAATGCCCGCCCACATACGGCGATAGTTTTTACTGGTTGTCTTCGTGCTTGCCAAACCCTACCTTGACTTGCAAAGTCACCGAATCTCCAACCAGTTGATTACTTTTGCCGCATTATGAGCAGGGTGCTCCAACTAGCTTGGGGTTTGACGATCTAACCTCGAATTGGCTGGTATTTGCCACGATATCATCAGAAGTACATCCAACAATCCAGTCAATCGGTGTCAAGCTGAATTACTGCTTGCATACGGGCCAGAGGTGGACCAACTTGTTATTGATTTGTTCTACTTGTGAAGCTCTTTTTCTGGAACAAATCATCCAATTTATCTGAAACTATACATTTGTTTGTCAGTACATGTACATCAAATTTACCGATTTCCGTCCAGTATGGATAAGTCCTTCGTGGTGTGTCGTTTACGGTCACTGAAACTGACCGTGAGAGTCCTCCTCGCTGCTGAGACTGCCCATCCTTACGAACCCCGCATATGTTAAGAAGGCCGCAGTGCAGCGCTGGACGCCTGCCAGAGACTACGCCTACCCGTAAGCGGGTGGCTTGTGTCAGGCGAGTCCCAGCCGCGGAACGGTCGAGTTGGCGCTCGTGCGAGGGACGCAGCAGTCGCGACGTGACTGGGCCTGGGCCGCGCGTGACGATGCGAAAAACGTCTGCCACCGCAGGAGGAGAGCTGAGCCTCTGGACGCTGACAGATGGGCGCAGGTGGCGCTCCGGCGTGGCACGCGACCCACCGGCAGTGATTTATGGCGCCAGCGTGACGAGGCGCGAGCTGGCCGCTGCTCATCTGCGCCGCTTGCGTCCGAGGAGGAGCCGCGGAGAAGTCGCAGGAGACAGCCGCTGCCGTTAATTTGCGAGCTCAATGCGAAGCGCAGCATCGTCCGTGACAAGCTGTCGGTTTTTCGCTATCTAATTACTTCTATACAGTCTAACGACACCTTATGATTCAAACTTGAGAGCCCAGACGTCAAGATAACGTTCGCCCTTTAATACATACCCTGAGGTGAAAAAAAAAAAAATCACTGGATCCTCCTAAAATCGTATCCGATCTCCTTTTTCCCAGCGTGGTGCAGCAACTCGACACGACATGGACTTAAATCGTACGAAGTCCCCTGCCTCCATAGCCGTCCATGACGACGAAAGTATTGCCGGTGCAGGAGTTTATGCACGAAGAGACCCCTCAAATATGTTCTATCAAAGTTCGATTGGATTCATGTCTGGCGATCTGGAGGGCCAAATCATTCACTCAGCTGTCCAGCATGTGCTTCACACCAATCGCGAAAAATTGTGGACCGGTGACATGGTGCACAGTCATCCATAAAATTCCATTTACGTTTGGGAACATGAAGTCTGTAAATAGATGCAAATACTCTCCAAGTAAGCGGACATGCCCATTTCCAGTCAATGATCAGTTCAGTTGCATCAAAGGCCCAATCCATTCCAAGTATATGCTTTGTGGAGTCAACGCCGCAATCGAATCCTGTCATCAGCTCTTACCAACTGAAATCGGCACTCAGGTTACCAGGCCACAGTTTTCCAGTCGACTAGTGTCCAGTCGATACGGTCACAAGCCCAGGAGTGGCGCTGCAAGTGACGTCGTTCTGTTAGCAAAGGCAGTCGCCTCGGTCGTCTGCTGCCATATTCCACTGACGCCGAAACTCGTCGCACTGTCCTGACGGATACGTTCATCATACGTCCCACATAGATTTCTGCTGTTATTCCACGCAGCATTGCTTGTTTGCTAGCACTGACAAATATATACAATCGCCGTCCCACATAGATTTCTGCTGTTATTCCACGCAGCATTGCTTGTTTGCTAGCACTGACAACTATATACAATCGCCGCCGGCCACTGCGCTGTCCTTGGTGAGAGGTAAAGAATGAAATTTATTATTCTTGGTACGCTCTCGTTACTGTGAAGCTCCAAATATTAAATTCTCTAACTAATAAATGGAATGTTCCATGGGTCTAGCTTCAACAACCATTTCGCATTCAGAGTCTGTTAATTCCCATCGTGAGGCCATAATCAACTCGGAAACCTCTTCACCTGAATCATCTAAGTACAAATGAGTGCTCCGCCAATTCATGCACTTTTATACCATGTGTATGCAATACTACCGCCATCTGTACAACTAGAATCATCTGGCCATACCGTGGGTACTTTGACTGCTCTTGGAGAGGCGTCATCAAACTACAACATATGAAATATTAGTTCAGTTTTTAATTTGAATGAGAAAAAAACTTTCTTAACATGATGCAATCCTTCGCCACAAGAGTACTTGGTAATTTACCGCTGTTATTGACTATTAAAGACTCACTTGATGCTCTGATTAACAGTTGTCTTGAAGTAAAGTGTTCAAAAATTACAAAAGTACGTACCTTTCCACCTGAGACTCTGAATAACTCTTTAATTCTACTCCATGACTATAGCTTCAACTGAGATCAAGAGCCGGCCAGAGTGGGTGAGCGGTTCTAGGTGCTACAGTCTGGAACCGCGCGACCGCTACGGTCACAGGTTCGAATCCTGCATCGGGCATGGACGTGTGTGATGTCCTTAGGTTAGTTAGGTTTAAGTAGTTCTAAGTCTAGGGGACTGATGACCTCAGATGCTGAGGCCCATAGTGCTCAGAGCCATTTGAACCATTTGAACTCTCCACATGAAGAGTTCGGCCTCATGGTGCTAGTCTTTTGTCTTTTTATTTGACGCCACTTCGGCGACTTGCGCATCGATGACGATGAAGTAATGATGAGAACAACACACACAAACACACACACACACACACACACACACACACACACACACACACACACACACACGGTCGTCTAGAGGAGAAAATGCTCGATCCAGCTGAGAGTGGAACCCAGGGACCCATGATCTAGAGTCATTAACGCTAACCGCAAAACCACGAGCTCAAATTACTCTTGGTACCTCGTGTGATTATACTTTTTGATAAAAAGTGTAGGTTTGCCAGGGTAAAATGCTTATAGACAATTGAGAAATGTCGCATCTATTGTCTCAATACACGGCTTCCGCCATGTCAAGTGACAAAACTGCGAATTGAGTTTCACAGCATTGCCCATTTTCAAAATTCGTGCTGGTTGGCTTAGAGAAGGTAATTCTGTTTTAGATAATCGCCGTTTTCAAAATTCGTGCTGGTTGGCATTGGGGGGAGGGGGGTAATTCTTTTCGAGATACCTCATTATGTTTTAGCTCTCAAAGTCTACAAAAAATGGACGGCCGTTTTGTGGATCACTTCTGCTACCTTTCCTGCAGACAAGTGTGACTTGTGTATCCTCCTAACTACTGGGCACGGCTTTTTGCTCGAAGATCTACGGTAGACTGTAGTTAACAGAGAGACTAAATCATCCCAAAATTGGTTGGCTCTGAGCACTATGGGACTTAACATCTATGGTAATCAGTCCCCTAGAACTTAGAACTACTTAAACCTAACTAACCTGAGGACATCACACAACACCCAGTCATCACGAGGCAGAGAAAATCCCTGACCCCGCCGGGAATCGAACCCGGGAACCCGGGCGCGGGAAGCGAGAACGCTACCGCACGACCCAAAATTGGATATAGAATCTGATTGGGATTACGTCGGGCACCAATATCTCTTTCCCGCATCTTTTCAGTCGTGAGAATTAAACTGGGGCAATATTCCTGAGCTTTCTGTTCTAAAGGAATATATGTAAACAGAGTTAACCGTTTCTGTTTTGCTTTGTTGCTCTCAGTTTCAGTTACTGCCTCGTCTTGACTAGACGCTAACTTGGGTGCCATTGTCACTCATTATATACAATATACAAGATTTTTCGACAGTATTCTGCTTCGGTAATTACTGTGCTTGTATGGCTCTCTTGACAACCAAATGAGTTTCATTCACCATCTACGTATAACATTATGCTTTATTTTATACCTACTACGCATAGTTTCGGTATCTTTAGAAGTTTTTTTACAGTAATTGTTTAACACGGCGGGTTCCTCCCACAACGAACTGTATTACTGGGTACATCTACATTCAGTGCATAGGCAACTATTCTTCTAAACTTGAGCCATACTGCCTCTACATGTTTCTGTCCTGAGCTGAAAGATTCAGTTTCCTCAGTGAGACGAGACACTGCTTCTTCTTTGTGTAGTTTACCTAACACACAAATCCTCTACTTGTTTTAGTTGACATTTGTAATTTGGTATTAATTATCACTATAATTCCCACATGGTCACTAGACCAGTTTCGATAACGACATCCTAAAATAGCTTGGTCTATTTGTTGCCATTAGATCTAATACATTTCCATAACGAGTGAAATTCCGAACTATATATCCTAGATAGTTTCCAGGGAAAGTCGTCGTCGTCGTCGTCGTCGTCCCCCGCCCCCCCGCCCCCCCCCCCCCCCCGACCGCCACCAATCTCCTTCCCTGTTCCATTCACGAATGGCGTGCAAGAGAAGAGCGACTTTCCACAAAACCTCCGCACAAGCTATAAATTCTTTGATTTTTTAACCGTTGTCATTTCACGATACGTATGTGGCAGAAAGTAATATGCTGCCCGACTCCCTCTGTAACGTATGATCTCAGAATTTAGACACTGAAATTCTCTGTGATCCACAACAGCTGTCTTACAACGCATGACACCGGATGTTGTCAAGAATCTCCGTAACATTCTCGAACTAACTAAACTACTACGTGAAGAAATGTTCTGATTGTCGTTGGATCTTCTGCATCTATACGAATATACTATGGATTCTCAAGAATCGATGGAAAAGTGATTTTAAGCCACCTCCTTCGTGGATGAATTACTTTTCTCCAAAGTTCTTCAAATAAATCGCAGCCTTCTACTTTTCCTGCAATTCCGGACTGTTAATTCTAGATATTTTTACTGTTGTTACTGTTTCCAGTTATTTATCACCGTTAGTGTAATGGAACAGAAATTTATCTCTTCGCCTATTTAGGAGCAACACGCTGAATTTATTTAGTTTATGGTTAACTGCGAGTTCCTGGAACAATGATCGACCGAGCGAGGTGGCGCAGTGATTAGACACTGGACTCGCATTCGGAAGGACGACGGTTCAATCCCGCGTCCGGCCATCCTGCTTTAGGTTTTCCGTGATTTCCCTAAAATCACTCCAGGCAAATGCCGGGATGGTTCCTCTGAAAGGGCACGGCCGACTTCCTTCCCCATCCTTCCCTAATCCGATGAGACCGATGACCACGCTGTCTGGTCTCCTTCCCCAAACAACCAACCAACCAACAATGATCGAACCGCCATCTACCTTGCATCTTTTCGTTACAGTCTTCTGGAGTAGCAACCTTCTTATAAACAGAAGCATTGTCTGTGAACAGCCTCACTGAGCTCAAGAGGTTTTCCACTTCACTCTACTCATTCATCTGATACGCAAATCTAATCAGACATCGACTAAAATCATGAAGACCGATCAAAATTAATTTTTATTCGAGCTGCAATTCAGTAACAATGACTGTAGAGGTCAAACCAGCCTTAACTTCTCTACATTGTAACTGCTAACTCGACATCAAAGTAACTGATAATGAACGAAGCACAGAGGATATAAAGTGTAGACTGGCAATGGCAAGAAAAGTGATTCAGAATAAGAGAAATTTGTTAAATCGAAAACAGGTGTAAGTGTTAGAAACTCTTCTTTGAAGGTATTTGTCTGCATGTAGCCACGTACGGAAGTGAAACATTCACGATCAGCAGTTTAGGCAAGAAAAGAACAGAGGCTTTTGAAATGTCGCGTTACAGAAGAATAATAATGATTAGATGGGTAGATCGCGTAATTGATGAGGCAGGTCTGAATAGATTTGGTGGAACAAACTTGACTAAAGGAGGGGATCGGTTGAGATATCAAGGGATCACCATGATGGTTATAGAGGGATGGGGGAGGGGGTGACAGGTTTGGCTGGTTGGGTTGGCGCGGTGTTACAAATCGTAGAGGAAGACCAGTGGATGAATACAGCAAGAAAATTCAGAGGCTTTTGGGATGACGCAGTTATTCGGAACGAAATGGCTTACACCAACTACAGCTGCATGGACCACTATTCGAACTGAAGACCACAACAGAATCCTAACTGGGTCACTATGGAATTAATGGTAGTGTTGGCCTGCGGGCGGAGGACGCATGGAGAGTCAGATTTCTACAGATTAGCAGGCGTGAGCTGAGTACCACCTCACTGTGGCAGGCCAAGGGTCTTGTAAATCGGCCGCGCAGTGTGGAGCTTTCGCCCACCCCACCTCTGATACCGACCATGTGGGCCGTTGGATGACTGTATTGTTTGATCTCTGGTGACGGGATGATACCTCGTAGTAAAATTCCTTTCCTTATACTTTATATGACGCAAGGCACAACATGAGAATTCAGCCGAAAGCTTAAAAAACGGTGTCGCTTGGAGAACCGCCTCAGCAACTAAAATGGTCAGTTTATAGACAGGTCCTTGAGGCGAGACGTTTTCTCCTGAAAGCACTGAATCTCGCGCAGGGAATTCTATGAAGGAAGACGGAAGGAGGGCCCATATGAACGGATCGTTACCTCCCTGCCTCTCCCGAAAACAATATAACGTTTTCAGACTTATTTTGCCGCTTGGTGACGCATGAAGAAAACAGGTGCCATAACTTTGGTGGGATGCGAGATTCTGTTCTTTTCATATGGGCGAGAGAGAAAGGCATAGGGTGTTCTTAAAAAACACCGCACGTCGGAGGAATCAAGAAGCTAAACGATGACGTAGGCTCACGAGTGCAGAATTATCAGAACAGAGAGGAAGGAGACCTGTCAATTGGAGAATATCTCGCAATTTTTAATGGGAGGAAAACAACAATAAAACAATTACGCCATCATACAGGTACGAACAAACTGTTCCTCATTGGAGGACGATGTTTAGATGCAAAAATGAGAGCTGACGTAAGTTTCTGTCTGGACAGTCTTTCTCTTAACTTCATCTTTTTGATATGGAGTCCAGACTGTTTGCTTTACACTTTTGGCAGCAGCAGTCAGTCTTTTCTTTGCGACTACTTGCCGCCTGAGCGGCCGCATGAACTGGTAGACATGGTCCGCGGCATCCATCTAACTGCAGCCTGCTCACTCACATTCGGCAACTACGATACGAATATCTGGCGGCCTCGGATGGAATGAAGTTCCTCACTATGTTATTAAGTTCAAGTAGGCTCACTCATGACTGGACACACGGGCACAGTTGCGTGGCTAATTTTATTCCACTTTCTGGTGCAACCGCACAATAAGTGTTATTTATCTGCGCTCACCTGCACTGATTTAATTGTGTTAAGAATCTGATTTCTACCACTCCTACGTATCTAGTACATACCTTTGCCTAACCTATCGATTTTGCTATTATTTGATAGCATGTTGAACAATGTTCTTTGTCGTGTGTATGATTTAATTTCATGGACTTTTATTTATCACTCGTGCACACTGAACTCTTGTGATAAAATCTGGGCTAATACGGGCCACGTCATTGATCCATAGTTAGTGAGTTTCTGCAAGCGTGTGTTAATACTGAGCTATGGAAAAATCACTATCCAAGATACAGTGCTACGGCCACTTCTTTCCATTAACAGACTTAATGAAACTCCATAGCCTTACCTTTTTTTCTGAACACCACAGTTCTGCAGAACGAAGTTGCTCTCAACGGGCCATCTGATGCAGATCACGAAACTATTCCAGAGAGAAGGCTCTGCTCGATTGGCATTTCGGCAAAGCCCTATTAACACACACTTGAGATACGGCCAGAAATACGTCCATAAGTTTCGTCCCGTTAAGGACGACATGTTTAGTTCTATCTGCTGAAAGACCTGAAGCAAGTTACAAGTCTGGCCCTATAGTCGGCAGCCTCACGTTTTGCTCACCATACGACAGTACGATACCGAACAGAATGCCTATCAGACGACGAGGAACACGATATCAAGCTGTACACCTTTTGTGTGGCTGTTTGCATCCCATGAGTGAAGAGAGCGAATTGTGTTTCTCTAGATCTCTGTTACGGAATCCGTAACCATTTTTACAGAAGAATTTTTCGTTCTACGAAAACATCATACTGCGCTGAACCTGATGGAATTACCTGTCCACCTCAAATTAGCCCATCGACGAACAGTTTTCTGCAGACGACTCATTCTTGTGTAGGTTTCTGCGGCGAAAGTCAGTTTCCTTAGAGGCTTTCTGGGCTTATTGACCTGAGGAAGGTTGTTGCAACTCGGTAGAAACGTTGGTGCTTTTTAGGAATTTACGTACAGACAAACAAATGACGACAATTTCAGAAAAATTGGTTGATTTATTCAAGAGAAAGGGAATCACAAAATGAGCAAGTCAATAACGCGTTGGACCACGTATGGCCCTTATGCAAGTAGTTACTCGGCTTAACATTCATTGACAGAGTTTCTGGATGTCCTCCTGAGGGATATCGTGCCAAGTTGTGTCCAGTTGGCACGTTAGATCCTCAAAATCCCGAGATGGTATGAGGGCCCTCCCCATAATGCTCCAAATGTTCTCAATTGGGGAGATATACGGTGACGTTGCTTGCAAGGTAGGGTTTGTAAAGCACGAAGACAACCTGTTCAAGTTGTCGCCAGACACGTGCTCGCTGGTCTTTGGCAATCAGTTAGAAGCAGGACGCATCAATAAAGACAAATCTACTCTAGAAATGAGATTTTAGGCCGAAGTCGTGTCTGAAGACGCCGCAGACCCCAGTGGGACACCACCCTGACTGTCGCTCGCCATGCAGCCGGACAACTATGGGGTGCGACTTTCTTTCGTAGTAGAACCTCCTTCGTTGTCATCCGTGGTAATCTTACAGCACAACGGCACGTTGTCGATATTCTACTCACTGTTTTGTTGTCCTTCATGGCAAGCTATTCTGGGCTCACTTTTCAGCAAGATAATGACCGCCAGCATACGGCGAGAGTTTCTACTGTGTGTTTTGTGCTTGCCAAACCCTACCTCGGCCAGAACGGTCATCGGATCTCTTCCCAACTGAGAACGTTTGGAGCATAATTGGCAGGGCCCTCCGCCCAGCTCACGATTTTGACTATCTAACTCGCGAATGGGACCGAATATGGCACGATATTCCCCAGGAGGGTACCCAACAACTCTATCAATCAATGACAAGCCGAATTACTGCTTGTATAAGGGCCAAAGGTGGACCAAAGCGTTAAAAATTTTCTCAAATTGTGAAGTTCTTTCTCTTAAATCAATCATCCGATATTTCTGAAATGGTAACCATTTCGTTTTTGTGTGTACGTATATCAGATCTAAAGTTTCAGTTCCACGCGGATAATTCCTTCGTGGTGAGTATTTTCTTCTTTAAGAACAATTCTCTCTCTCCTCCCGAACAGGCCGTTAAAACCCAACGGTACCGACCGGCCGCCGTGTCATCCTCGGTCCACAGGCGTCACTGGATGCGGATATGGAGGGGCATGTGGTCAGCACACCGCTCTCGGCCGTATGTCAGTTTTCGATACCGGAGCCGCTACTTCTCAGTCAAGTACTTCCTCAGTTTTGCCTCACAAGGGCTGAGTGCACCCAGCTTGACAAAAGCGCTCGGCAGACCGGATGGTCACCTAATTAATTTTGGTGGTCTGACGGGAACCGATGTTATCACTGCGGCAAGGCCGTTGTTTTCTTCTTTAAGAGCAAACGAAAATTTGTGCCGGACCGGGACTCGAACCTGCATATCCCGCTTGTCGCTACCGGTTGCCCTCCGTTTCGTCTTCAACTTCGTCTGTCCGAGAACACTTCCATGAGCGACCCATACTTCCACTGGTCCTTGTCACTAGATTCCCCAGTTCTAGCATTAGACTACCGTAATTTCTGCACAGGTTTTGACACATTTTACCAAACGTCTTATTTCACGCCATATCAGGGGACCGCGACGGCAGGAGAACAGTATCTCAACCTGTATGAGAATCATGATAGTGTAATGCAAGCACTTGGGAATTGTAAACAACGGGGCAAATGGAAGTTTGGATCGCTGCTGGAAGTGTGATCGACAGCCGTAGTTGTTTTAAAGGAGACCGCTCGCGACAGTTGGGACATTAGAGCCCCGGACCTTGTCTGGCACAAATTTTCATTTGTTCTGCAGGTGATGCTGAACCGTTAGGACAGTTTGCGAATAATGTCGTTACGTGACTTATGGTCATATGAAACAATTTTCCTTTTTTATCTCGTCTAAATATTCTCCATTTTCTTCATGTAGGTTGTTCATTTCCTGTAAATCTGATGCGGTCTATTCCGTGCCAGTTGATCTGAACGTACCTTCTGGACTGATATCAAGATCTGCATCAGCTGAGCTGCTGAAAGGCATACCGCTCCCCAAAGAACTCAGATACTCAAGATAGTTAAATGTCTCACAACGGACTTTAATTAATAGTATTAAAAACTAAGTGACCTTAGTTTAGTGCTTAGTTTTGAAATTTGGTTATAAATACTCCCGCAATTCAGTATTAATAAATGGCATGAAAAACAGATTCACTAACTATGAAATCATATAGTTGGTTGAAGTGGACCCATTTTTCATCACAAAATATTTAGTGTTCACAGATTAAGGAGGACATTATACAGGATGCAATAGAAACAGGTATAAGGACAGATATTTTTATGTGTGGTAACTTAATACGTACACACATCAGTGTGTTGGTTGTTGTTCTCTTCGGCCGGCCGGGGTGGCCGAGCGGTTCTAGGCGCTACAGTCTGGAACCGCGCGACCGCTACGGTCGCAGGTTCGAATCCTGCCTCGGGCATGGGTGTGTGTGATGTCCTTAGATTAGTTAGGTTGAAGTAGTTATAAGTTCTAGGGGACTGACGACCTCAGAAGTTAAGTCCCATAGTGCTCAGAGCCATTTGAACCATTTTTCTCTGCATCAAACAGTCATTTAATAAACACGTCACAAACTTTACGACAGGTTTTTTTCTGCACGGTCTTAGCTGCACCGCTAAGTGAACTACGCCTGTCAATAGAGACTATAGACTACCCGTTTTGCACCCACATGTCCACACTTGAGCACCTGATATGCTGCCCAGGAGAAAATACGAATTAATGGCTTGATGCTGCTACACACACTTGGAGGTTCTGACGAATCTAAGAAACAAATAATTTCTATTACCTATAATTCTTGTCCGCCTGCTTAGTTGGGTGGTAACGTGCTTGCCTCCCGAGCAGCGGGCTCGGGTTCGATTCCCGGCGTGTTTGGAGATTTTCTACGCTCGTGGGCTGGGTGTTGTGTTGTCCTCATCATCATTTCATCCTCATCAAGTGCACTGAATCCGCCCGACGTGGCGTTGAGTGAAACAAGACTTGCACTTGGCGGCCGAACTTTCCCGGATGGGGCCTCCAGCCCAACAATGCCATACGGAACTTTGACAGAAGGTCTTAGCTGTAAAACGGCCATCTATTTTCTTCGGCGAGTCTCTATTTTTAGCATTCTGCTGCACTCTTGCACTGTTTTTACAGCACGTAGAAAAAATTTTCTACTGTCACCAGACCGATGCCTCAGCGAAAACGATACAGGCTGGCAACATACCTGCCAAATCCGCCTGAGTCAAAATCTTCTCCTAGTGGTGTGTGTGTGTTCTTCATACGTCACCCTTGGACCCTAGAGAGTATCGCAGTGGGGTCTCTCTGCTCCCGTCCCCTGGCCTTTCTAACAGCTGGGTTTTGCAAACCTCCTTTAAAACAGGCGAAAAACCCAATCACAGTATAGAAAAGGAAACTAAGAGATGTTTGGACCATACAGTCACCGTTGTGAAGCTCTTAATAAAAAATAAGTTGATTGGTCTAAATATTACTTTAATCGATGATTAATTGGATCTGATTATTAAAAAACGAGAAATGTCTGGTCGGGATCAGTTTGAGGCGACTCATAGTAAAAGCGTCCACGGAGTGTCATTGCTGTACAAAGGTGCGCGGTATTAGAACGGCACGTAGTGAATTGTCCACCACCAGAACTGAATAGTCAGCGCGGAATAATGACACGAAAGGGGCCCGAGTTCCAATCCCGGGAGAGTTGGAAACTTTCTCCGCTTAAGGACTGGGAGTTGCATTGTCTTCGTCATGATTTCATCCGATTCGACACTCAAGTCGCAGGAGTGACGTCAAGTAAAATCACTGACACAAGGCGACCGGTCTACCCGACTGGAGGCCCTACCTGCAAACACATTTACATTTAGCTGGTGAGTTACAATACAACCTCCGGGGATCACCTCAGCCCTCTTGGTCCCTTGTGGAACTACTGTCTCTGCCGTATTCGTGTCTTTAAATGAACATCGGACAAGCTGCTCAGATTACTAAGTGATGTCCTCAGATGTTATGCGGGGTAATGGAAACAACTGCACAAAAACACCGAAAGAGATTACCTGGGTCTCTTCCCCTGCCTCCTCACACGACCGCCACCTCCCCCTCCCTACTGTAGGATTAAATGAATTCTGGGGTAAGAGAGCATTAATCCACATTACCATTTCCTTTACACATGGATTTCTAAAAAGTTTAATCGGCTACACAATTCAACGCCATGCTTACGTGTCCAAGCATCAGTCAGCAGGCACAGACTGTCTTTATAAACGCTAATGCAATTCCACACTGAATCTATCGCTCTACAGTGGAAACTTTGATTCATAAGTATTGTCGGTGGCTCGTATGGTATGGTCCGCCAGGAAGTTTCACTACTGCAGTTTCTAGAGAAAGGAAGTCTCCAATACGATGAAAAATTAACTTCAAAACCGTGATTCATAAAAGAGAGAGCTTGAAAGTGGAAAGTCGTTTATATGTGGTTGATTCAGTTTTCTCGTGAGCAGAGGACTTTGCAGACAATCGCATCTAACGAACTGCCTACCGAATGCTGTGGGCTATCGGAATTGGAAGCGGAATGGAAAGTAGAAGGAACATTAATATCAATTTTCCGCTCCGAGGTCGATTTACGGCGGTAAGCTCGCCTATAAATTAGAAGTCCCCTATCATGTTTAATTAGGCCTATCCCATCATTCGTAACTTCTGGGTTTTACCCGAAGCAAAAATTGTCTAGAAGCCCAAGTTTCTATAGTTTCTTCTTCTTTTATTTTTGGAGTTATGTGATCGTCAACTGAATGTTTGATTTGAATACCATGGGCGAATAATACACTTTCTCGTATAGGAAATGGTATTCCTTTTCTTTCCTCTGATCTCTTAAACAAAGAGATGGTGTAATGTTTAAAGCGCTCGGTTATGATTCGGGAGGCGTGGAGTGCAAATTCATATCCATCATCTTGAAGTTCGACCTTAGTTTCTCCAGGCGTATACAACTTCAGATAACTTACGCACGGGAATGCAGCCGGGTGACGTCGTCGACACCCTCGACATTTCGACGGGAGCAAAACCCTGCCATTTTCAAGACAGCAAGTAAGCGCTGTGCAAGCGAATATAAAACCTCGGTTTTCACAGAAACTCTGTAAAGATCACACACACACACACACACACACACACACACACACACACACACACACACACTATAAACACCAGCGCCATCACAAACCAAAGTGAACCGACTTCAGAACTAATCGACACTTAAATTAATAACCAGAGGGTGAGAGAGTAATATCTATGCAAAATTTAAACAAAAACCACCATCTCAATTTATAAGGTTACTTTCTAGAGATGGTATTTTTTGTTTAAATTTTGCTTGGACTCCTGCTCCCTCACTTGTCAAAAAATAGAGGGACGGAGTTTATGTTACCTCACCTGTTGAGTATATTAATTTCACTATCGATAGCTTCTGACACCTGTCATCTTGTTTGTTAATCCGTCAGTATTTACGATGTGTGTGTGTGTGTGTGTGTGTGTGTGTGTGTGTGTGTGTGTGGGTGGGTGTGGGTGTGGGTGTGTGTGTGTGTGTGTGTGTGTGTGGGGGGGTGGGTGGGTGGGTGGGTGTGTGGGTGGGTGGGTGGGTGGGTGTGTATGTTTATGGAGTTTCTGTCAAAACCAGGATATTAAATTCGCTTGCACAGTTACAGTAGTTTTGCCTTGAAAATGGTAGGATGTGCTCCTGCAGAAATATAGGTTGCGGACGACGTCACCTGGTAACATTTACGAAAGTTGTCTGAACATCCTGTAGGTCGTTTCCCATGGTAATTCTAAACAACGATAGGCTATCTCAGCTGGTGCTCTGTCTTTAATGAAGTACGTTTCAACGAAATTAGTCCAATATGTGTGACAGAAAACATAGACGCTTTTCTG
This sequence comes from Schistocerca cancellata, assembly GCF_023864275.1. NCBI lineage: Eukaryota > Metazoa > Arthropoda > Insecta > Orthoptera > Acrididae > Schistocerca > Schistocerca cancellata. Next base: position 499,916,473 of record NC_064630.1, on the reverse strand, counting down.
TAACTTTATATCGTGTAGAATGTGATAACTTTCCAGACATATATGGCTTTGATAGACGTGAAAATGTTTGATTAGCGAACAGAATCTCAAATACAGCCGGTGACTGAAACGCCATGATGACGGCGAAGACGTGTTGCGACATGGATTTAACGACACATGGAAAGGGATCCTGATCTATGACAGCTCATGCGCCGTCCAAAATTCGAGTAAACAGTAGAAAAGCCGAAGGGGTGCAAATATCGCTCAAAACTGTCCCAGATGGCTTCCGTTACAGTGAGGTCACATGTCTGTGGGGGATCACATAAGCACTTTCATGTGTCTGGAGTTATTGCGAAACCGTTTTAACAGAATTCGTCTGAGACGGAGTAGTGGATTACTTAGCCGAAAATAGCCTCGCTGATGTCATAAGCGAACAGACGGATGTCATTCTGGATCAAATACGGTTTCCCGATAGAAGTTACTTAGCACTGAAATGGTAAATAGTTTGCTGAGTTGGAGTCTCTCTATCCATTAGAATCTATGGTCATACGGTCACACCTTGTTACGAAACGTTGCTGCACACTACACTGACTGTAGAAAAGGAAAGGAAAGCTCCTCAGTTCCGGCAAAGACGGGTCATTCGAGCCGGACCGATCGTCGCGTTATCAATCAGCCAGTGGCAACGCTTAAGATGCGGTATGGAGGAGGCATGGGGGTAGGACACCGCTCTCGGCAGCTGTCGGGTTGGCAGACCTGGAGCCAATATTATTCGGTCAGGTGACCCCTCAGCTGCCATCACAAGGCTGAGTGGACCCACTTCCAGTTCTCCCACCGAGAAAAAATGCACTGGTAGTACCGGAAATCAAACTCGGTTCCTCTGCATGGCAGCCATCTGCACTGACCAATCGGCGTCGGTGACGGATACTGACTCTGGCGACATTGGTTTTTCAGGGAACGTAGTGCACACGGTACACACTTCACATGGTGGCCGAGTGGCGACACGACCTCAAAGATGCAGTTTCCCAAACGTCAGGCTGCCTCGATGTGCCTCTTTCCCATCGTGCTCTTGACTTTCATAGCGATGGCTAGTATAGGGTCTGTAGACGTCACAGCACCTGATGCTCCACATTATTCCATTCGCCATGGTAACGGGTATGCCTTCTCCACATTAACTACAGCCATGATTAGTTCGCTGAGTGGACGTTTCTATAATTTTGGTTCAGTCAAGTATAAAATAATATCTTATTAGTGTTGTTGATTAGTAATACAGAGTGCACATAAAGTCCGGGAACACTTTCAATTATTTGTTGCACAAGAACTAAAAATTGTACAGATGTCATACATATAGCATTTTGAAGATAAACTCTGAAAGTTTTTTAGGAACATTCGATATGTGAACCATGAGTGACCCGGCAGACGTCAATACGGTAATCGAATTCTTACCATACCCGTCCCAGCATGGCATCGTCGACTGTGACAGTCGCTTCCCATATTCTCTTCCGGAGCCCTGCTACATCACGTAGTACAGGCGGTAGATACACCAGATATTTAATGTGTCCCAACAGAATAAAGTCACACGGAGTGAGATCTGGTGATCGGGGAGGCCATGTCATGAAACAGCTGTCCCCTTCTGTAGGATGGCCGATCCATAGATGCAGCAGCTCCGTGTTCAGGTACCCACGAACTTCACGATGAAAATGTGGTGGAGTCCCATCCTGCTGAAAGATGAACGGACAGTCCGATTACATTTCAGGCATCAACCACTGCTGCAACATGTCCAAGTACGAATATCCAATGAAAGTGCTCTCGGCGGAAAAGAATGGCCCGTACAGGTTTCGACGTGACAAGGCACAAAAAACATTTACCTTTAGGGAATCAGGCTCAAATTCAGTGCAATTATGCGTGTTCACTTTCCCATTAGTGTGAAAAGTGGCTTCGTCGCTAAAAACTAAGCGATCAACAATGCCACCCCCATCCTCATTCAATTGTTGCAACTGCGAACAAAACTCAAAACGCTTGTCTTTGTCGTTGTTATTGACCTTCTGCACTAGCTCCAATTTGAATGGTTTCATAGACAGCTTCTGTCGCAGGACATTCCACACTGTCATTGGAGCCATTTCGAGTTCATGGGAAACACAACGCACCGATTTCTTTGGACTCCTCCTGAATGTCTCCCGAAGGCGCTCCACGTTCACTTCACTCACACTCGGACGTCCACTTCCCTTTGCCGGTCACAAGCAACCCGTCATAACGAATTTGTTCTGCAAGTGGTAAATGGCCTTCCTAGTTGGTGGCTTCTTACCGTATTTGTATCTAAAAATCCGTTGAATAGCTGTAGCAGACTTGTTTTTGTCGAACTTCAAACACACAGAAAGCTCGCTCCGCACCTGAACTCGCCATGTTTGCGACTAGCGCTGACTATCGGCAAATTACCAAACTAAGCTGTGGCCGTATACATGGAAAAAAAACTTTCACGGTTTCTCTTCAAAATGACGTATATATGATAGCTGTACACTGTTTGGTTTTTCTGCAATAAATAATTGAAAGTGTTCCCGGACTTGATGTACACCCTGTATACACTATTAGAGTTGGATCAAAATATACAGATTTTATATGAGAAGGGTGTAATTCAGCGTTTACTGATACCGTCTTCAACAGAGTCTCCTGGTTGAAAGGAATTGCTCTAGCTGCCTGATCGATATTTTATTTTCCACTGATGTCGTATGTTTATTTTTCGTAGGATTTTGAATCACAGTCTCTTAACTTTGTATGTTTAGGATGTCAACGTGAAGGAACTGTCTGAATGTGTAATGGCTATTCTATAGTTGAAATGCGATGAGATGGTCTTTTTATGTATTACTAGCGAACCCAGAAATGCTTCGCAATTGACAAATATGTATGTAAATCTTCTCCTCCCCCTCTTTCTGTCTGTCTCCTCCTCCTCCTCCTCTCTTTGCCCATGTTCTCCTCCTCCACCTCTACATCTCCTTCGCCTCCCTCTCTCTGTCCCCTGTCCATCTCCTCCTTCCCTTCTCTATATCTATATCTATCTTCTGCAAACCATGTGAGGTCCTGTAAAAGGATACGTCCCATTGTACCAGTTACTAGGGTTATTTCCTGTACCACTCCCTTATGGATCGCGGAAGGAATGATTGTTTAACTGCTTCTGCGCGTGCTGTAATTAATTTAATCTTCTTCTCACGATCCCTATGTGAGCCATACCCAGGGCGTTGTAGTATATTCCTAGAGTCATAATGTAAAACCGGTTCTTGAAACTTTATCGGTAGGCTTCCTCTGCCAGTTCAGATTCTCCAGCATCACTATGACACTCTCCCACGCGTCAAACAAACCTGTGACAATTCGCGCCGCCCTTCTCTGTATACATTCAATGCCCTTGTCAGTTTCTATGAGTTGGCCGACTCCAGCTGTGGCTATCTACTACGTCCATGGGCTTCGTCTCCACCATCTACCTATTCTCTAACCTTGAGCCTGGTTTATTGTTATTTCAAATTCGGATTTCGTATAGTATTCTAATCGTAAGCTGATAAGTCATAAATTGAACTTCCGTATTTTCTTTGAAAACCGACACTAAGGAAGAAATTGAAACAGCATACTCTTATGTGTATAGTTTCTGTTTCTAAATCTAACCAATGAGAAAGAATGCGTGAGGGTGAAACAATTTGCTTAGTGGTTTAAATGCCTAGGTACCACAGTTGAAACCGTCTGCGAGAAAGATAACAAAACCACATTTATTCACAGTAGCGCACTACACACCATTTATTTCCTTATATTTGATTATAACAGAATATCTATGCACTGTTGTTTGAAAAAATATATACTCCATATCTGTCTGAATGTTCATTTGCGTATCGTGTAAGAATTTGAGGTAAATCGGTCAAGAACTTTTCAAGATTTATGGTAACAATGTTAAGCAATGACTTGTCTTTATACAGTAGTACAGCTATATATTTATTTATATACCATATTTATGAAAATACGTAAAGTTTTCTTACAGAGTAGTAGAGAAATGTGAAGCAACCGACACAAGAAAATTTTGAGATTTTTCTACAACTTTTCTGAAAAGGATATTGCACATATGCGCCCAAATTTTTGTTAGAGAATTGTGTAAAAATTTGAAGTAAATTGACGGCCGCTGTGGCCGAGTGGTTCTAGGCGCTTCAGCCCAGAACCGCGCTGCTGCTACGGTCGCAGGTTCGAATCCTGCCTCGGGAATGGATGTGTGTGATGTCCTTAGGTTAGTTAGGTTTAAGTAATTCTAAGTCGAGGGTACTGATGACCTCAGATGTTAAGTCTCATAGTGCTTAGAACCATTTGAACCATTTTTGAAGTAAATCAATGAAGATCTTTCCCGGATTTTTGGTAACTATGTTAAACAACGACTTGTCTTTACCTCTATATTACTAACAACCAAGTTTTGAACGAATCGCATTTGGCAGTAGGACTTGGTGGCTCTTATTAAAGGAAAATTAAGGAAAACAAATGGAAACTTATTTCGAATACCCAGTATCGCATATATGGGCCAGCTGTTGCCAAAATTTACGACGGCAGGTATCTGTACAGTTAGTGAAGCGATTGATTACTGTCCTCACCTACAAGCGTAATTTGCTAGCTCTTTTAGAGCCAAGTCTAAAACAAAAACATTTCCTTTTCTAGAAGCCGGTTGTTTTGCAGAATTCCTTAACTTCGTCTACTTCATGGTTCCCGATACTGATGTTAGATTTATCGCTGACCTCATTTCTGCTTCTCCGCATTATTTCGGTTTATTTTCTTCTGTTTACCCTCCTCCCATATTCTGTACTCATTTGACTGTTCATTCCGGTTAATAATTCCTGTAATTCTTATCGTTTCACGGAAAATAGCACTGTCATCATCGAACGTAATAAATGCTATCTCTTCACCCTGGCTTTAATGTCAGTCTCTAAATTTCTTTTATTTCGATCAGTGCTGCTTCTATGTGTAGATTCCGCGATAAACTGACTCCATAAACTGCGTCGGCGAATCGACTGATGATCGCATTCTGATTTATCCTAATTTCAACCTCTGCGCCAATGACGAGCGGCTATCCCCTTTGGAACACGTGTGTGAGCGTGATTGGCCAGAGACAACACGCAGGCTTACCCGCCAGTGTTGTCAGCAGCAGTGGGAGGGAGACAGAGAGGCCGCCATCCATCACCGCTCTGTATCTTATTCATCGACGGCAGTCGCTTAAAGTTACGGCCGCCTGTCACGACAAATTGCCACAGACTGCTGCGGTTAACACATGAGCTGCGCAGGTAGTCAGGCCCAGTATACCCCAGAGAATGCTATTCTCAACACGCACTGCACGTGTAAAGGCATGAAGTGGTATTTCTAAGTCGAAATGGGTGACGACACTAAAATCATTCTGGATATATTACAGCTTATCTCATAAAATACACTCTAAGACAAACAAATAATTATAGTGTTAGAAAAAAATTGGAGGATTTATGTGTCTTCGCTAGACATCAGTGTCCATGTCGAAGCGGGACTCATTACGAAGACAGTTCTACTCCAGTCAATGAGACTCCAGACCGAAGACGTTTCTGAAGACGCCCTGGACTGCTGGGGGATACCAACCTGAATTTCTCCCGCCATACGGCCCATAGCGAGCGATGTGGCGCAGTGGTTAGCACACTGGACTTGCATTCGGGAGGACGATGGTTCAAACCCGTGTCAGGCCATCACGATTGAGGTTTTCAGTGATTTCTATCGCTCCAGGCAACTGCCAGGATGGTTCCTTTGAATGGGCACGGCCGATTTCCTTCCTCATTCTTCCCTAATGACCTCGTTGTCGACTGGACGTTAAACACTCATTTTCTCCTCCTCCATACGATCCGACAACCAGGAGTGATGCTGTGGTGTGCCATTTCTTTTCATAACAGGATCTCTTTGATTGTCACCCACGGCGCCCTTGCAGCACACTGGTAAGTCGACGATAATCACTGCCCTACTTTGTTACCCTTCATTATAAGCCATCCTGGGCTTACATTTCAGCAAGGTGATGCCCGCCCGCAGTTTCTACTGCTTTTCTTCGTGCTTGCTAAACCCTACTTAAGAAAGCAGAAAAAGTTTGTAGAACGATGCGCAGGGCTCTCCAACCAGTTCAGTATTTTGACGATCTAACGTACAAGTTTGATGGAATTTGACAGGATATCCTTCAGGAGTTCATACAACATCTCTATCGAACATTGTCAAGCCGAATAACTGTTTGCATAAGCGCCAGAGGTGGACCATGACATTACTGACTTGCAGAATTTGTGAAGCTGTTTATCTTGAGTAAATCGATCAATTTCACTTAAATTGTAATCATCATGTACAGCACATCCACCGATTTCCATCTCATTTGGATAATTTCTTCATGGTTCGTCGTTAATTTTTTATTTTTAGAGTGTATAAAACAGATATTGCGGAAACATAATCGAAGTTTGAGAATCATTTCTTAATTGAAATGGGGGTGTTGGTCGTCAACATAGTGTCTGTTATTATGTGATGCATGCATGTCCGAAGCAACGTTGCTACAGTACAAGAATGTCACAGGCACCCCGGTTCCCCGCTACTGTTTTATGAAGGTGTTGGCGTTGATGATGTTAGAGACGATGTTAAAACGGCCGTGTGATAAATATTGTTTTAGGGATGTTACTGAAAAAATTGTCCGTTTAAATTAATGCACAAATTGGGTCAAACAACCACGGGCTTTACGAATGATGGCTGCAGCTTCAGCCAAACGGGCCACCAGCTCTTCTGGAGTGTCTGTTGGTATCTCGGACATCAACTGCTTTATCTCCCCCCCCCCCCCCCCCCCCACTCACCAGAAATAAATCCATAATAGATCAGCAACGTCTGTAAAACAATAGTCCTCATATGGCAGTTTGAATACCTCAACATTACCGGCATTAAGACATTCAAGAACCCCTGGAGGGGAAACAGTACACCTGTGACATTTTTACCACCTAACAAAAGCGTTTATTTTTATCTCCTCCAAACATTGTCACATTTTATAGGTGTATTTTTATTACATCCTATATACAGGGTGGTCAGAAAATGTCTGAAACGCTTGTCGTGATGTTGTAGGGCAGATTGTACTGAGACGTAAATGTCAAGAAAAAAATGCGATACGTTGCGCCGTTTCCGAGTTATTTAGCATTGGATTTAGCCAATCGGGGCGTCGCGCGCTCACATTCAAGCGGCCTGCCAGAGGCGGTATTGCCCAACGAGTGCTTTGTCTCGTTAGCTGAAACTTGAATTCGCGCGCGCAACGGCATTATTGGCTAACTTCAATGCTAAATAACTCGGAAACGGCGCAACGTATCGCATTTTTTTCTTCACACTTATGTCTCAGTACAATCTGCCCTACAACATCACGACAAGCGTTTCAGACATTTTCTGACAACCTTGTATATGTATTCAAATTAGCTACAATTCAAATGTATCAAGTGTGTTTTTTTTTATTTTACTTTTTTCTTTGTTTCGTCTGTAGCTGCTATAAAAGGTGTTACAACACGACACGAATATATTCCACGGTATTGTTGAAGATGGTTGAAGAAAGAAATTTAGTATACAGACTCTCACCGGGAAAGTTCACACACAGACGCTACAGACGCAGGTGGTACGAAAACCATGTCAACAGCACATATCGCCACCTGAGTCACTGTATAATGTGGATAGGTGTATAAATAACAACAAAGGACTGGAGAATTTAAACATAATCTATGATATGAAGGAAACGAAACTAAAAATAGACCTAAAATGAAAGCATGCACATATTAGTATTGTAGTCTAAAAGATATATACATAAACCGTTTGAAGAAGTAGTCTCTATTATTCCACCTAAAGCCAGAACTTAAAATCACATGTAACCACCAGGGGCATGATGGTGCTCTGGCCACACAAAGTACGAGACCTCGTAATCTGTTAAGTGGAAACTCTTAAATCTTTTTAAATAAATCAAGTGTTACTAATATTCTAAATATTTATTCTTCGTGTCTACGTATTTGCAGTTCTCTGCGAGTCGTTGTGTGTAACATGGCCGTGTATGAGGTAACTTCGTCGGTGCGTCCGAAACAGCGTGCTGAATCGAGTTTCGAATTCGAAGAGTTCGTCCACACACGGAGCACCCTCTCCTTCAGCATCACAATACCAGAAAACACACGAGCGCTTCGACATCTCCAACAATTCTGCGTCTTGGATTCATTGTCATCGATCATCGTCCATATAATCCCAAATTGGCTCCAACCGATTTTAATGTGCTTGCAAAACTTAAAGCGCGCCTTCGAGGACTCCTCTGTGATAGTGATGACGCGGTACAAGCAGACAAGAGGTTGTGGCTCCGTTAACAATATCAAACATTCTACAGCGACAATATCAACAAACTGGTATGTCATTGGGAGAAATATGTTCGCCACCAGGGTGACAATGTTTAAAAATAAATATGTAGACATGAAAAACAAGATGTAGAATGGTAATAACTTTTTTTCATTTGAAGAGGTTTACTACTTTTCAGATAAAAAATTCTGAGGCATTACTTTCCAGCACGCCCCGGTAGATGTCTCCAGTGTTGTGCCTCATCTTACACGGGCTCACTCCCTCGAAGGAACCTAGCGTCCTGCAGGCATTTCAACGTGCAGCGTACAGATGTCTTGCGGTTTTCAGTGCAAAACCACAACACTGCTCTTACTACGTAAATTCTCAATTGATTCGATCGTGGTTCACATCGCAAAATCTTTAAATGTTCCCGAAATAAGAAACGATCTTCTAGGCGCTTTTTGCAGTACTTATAAGTTATCAAATATTTTTAAACACTTTGCTGATAGAACCGGAAATAACAGCCTCACGGTACAGTTTAATCACAGTTTACAACCACAGCACAGCATCTAATGCAGTTTAGTACAACATGCTAACGATAGACATATCTAAGTTCAAGGAAGTTACACATTGACATCTTATTTCTAGATCTGCGGGTTTTTTAACGTGAGACACCGAGATGGCACCTTGGTTTGGACATTCGTCTTACGAGTACATTGGGGAGCAGAGGCTTGAAAATCTTCATCCAGCTGTGTCTTCACTAAATTACAGTGGCTAATATCGATACAGTTCCTTTTTAAATCGACTCTGCGGATTTCCTTCTCCATCCTGTCCTAATCGGAGCTATCATTCTCTAATGAACCCATCGTCGACGAGAAGTTACACCGTAATCTTCCTTCTGTGCCACAGTCAACGGAACTACAGAACGATTTTATCCAAACAAACCAAAAAAATTCGCTGACATAGATTGTTTTTCCAAACTATAGCCATTATTTGTGCAATAAATGGAGGACGTGTAAGTTTCTAAGAAGAATCTCGACTACTGTTTCGTGATTAGCATAGTTATCAGTGTCTCGGAAGAGACACAGGGAGATCAGCAGTGACAGGGTTTCACGAGAGGATGAGGTTTGTCATCTCGTCTCTCCAGAAAGGGGTTCCTCCAGCGCGTCTGCGCCCTTGCCTCCGTCGACTGGGAGATGAGTTCTCGCGTATCGCATTCCGCCGGGATGGGGACGGAAAAAAGAAAAATCTAGGGACAGCAGCGAGGCATCTGATCTGCCCGTCGGCTGAGAGCTCCCCCGCAGACAATATGTTGGCAGCCCCTCCTCGTGGGGCTCCACCCTGTTTTATTTTAATCCGCCTCGTGCCGTTTTCGTATCGTCGCAATATGACATAGTGTTACGCTTGACAAAAGCGGGAACCATCTTGTACAACATTCACCACATTTTCTAGCATATGTTGCAGAAATTACACCAGTTAACTTGGAAGGTCGAGGCGGACAGCTGGAAGCGGAAGTACCAGACAAAGAAAAAATTTATTCCAATGAGTTGAATTATTTTATTTTAATCTCCAGTACTGCACGAAAACAGTAAAATGTACACAAATTTATAGCCGAGAGGCTTAACAATAAATACAAGTAACCACTTGCCAAAGCGACGCGTAAGGAATTTAAAACAGCTTTTTACGCAGGCAATTTACAATCACGAGCTGGCTTAGGTCACCAATGCTGAGCGAGCAGCCCCGTCTGGTAAATTATACAATTTCACAGAGTAAGCTGGCCTTACGTGGTAATTACAACATTTAACGGCAATTCTCAATAAACATGGAATGAAAGGTCCACAATAATAAATATATAAAAACAGACACAGCTCCAAATTATACATAGAATATGTAAAACTCCAAACTTTTCAGAGCTATGAGTAAGGGTTTATAGAAATCTGATAATATTTAAATGAAAGATGTATTAAAATTTCAAACGCATAGGACAGGCGATGATTAATGTCGGCAACAAGAGATACTTAAAGTACGAGGGACGTTATGACGATAAAATTTTTTAAAAAGTGGTTCAAATTGCTCTAAGCACTATGGGACTTAACATCTGAGGTCATCAGTCCCCTAGAACTACTTAAACCTACCTAACCTAAGGACATCACACACATCAATGCCCGAGGCAGGATTCGAACCTGCGACTGTAGCAGCAGCGCGGTTCCGGACTGAAGAGCCTTGAACCCAGATAAAATTGATTGTTGTTTTTCCCATGGAAACTTAACTACCAAAAACAAATACGCAATGGCATTATGCTATGACAGTCTTGAAGAAACCACCCTGGCAAAACGCGGTGCCCTGTGATGCAAGGATCTGTCGCACAGCCTGCTCCATGTCAACATCGGCTTATGGCAAGGAAATGACGTTCTGAGAGTGCGTCTTAAAATCGAGGGAACAGATGAAAATCCGATGGTGGAAGATGTAGACTGTAGGCCAGGTGATCCAGTCTCTTCCCTTCACTGCGATGAGTCTGACCCTGCATGAGCCTAGTTGTGCTTGGTTTTGCGTCGTCATCCAAGAGCACAACGCCTTAACTTAAGAGCCCTTGTCTCTCTCGCCAAATGGCGGACCCAAGTTTGGCGATAGTGTCGCTGTGGCGTCCACATTGATGGTTCCTCGCTGGGGGAAATCAAGGAGAATCACACCTGTCCCATCACAGAACACTGTGCCCATAGTGCTTCCTACGGAGGGAGATAATTTCAAGTTTTTTCCCGACTGGCGAACAAGGATGCTTCCACATCGATGAGGCGATTTTGGATTCTGGAGTGAAGTGTTGCACCCATGCCTCATCGTCTGTGAGCTGAACAGAAACTCTTTTCCTCTCGTTCTTACAGCATGCGGTGATCGAGGCTGATTCCCATTCTTGCACTCTTGTGATCCGGGGTCATCTTTCTCGGCACTTTACTGTAACCCAACGCTACATGGAGCGTCATGTCTGTGCACGGCCAGTACGGTGTGGACGCCAAGTCTGGCATCGTTATGTGCCTGTCCGCCAAAGCCATGTACCGTACACTAGCAATGCTGTTTTCATTCGTGGATGTGGAGGGACGACCATTTCGACCTACACACTCCTCACTCTGACTTCATCCTCTTGATATGCAAAACCAGATACCAACGGTTTGACGAGGCATAACCTCTTCATCATACACCATACACAGTGTGTAGGCGTTCATGGACGACAGATGCACTACTCTCACGTGTCCATTCATACTGGATAACGGCACGTACTTCCATTAGCGACCACGTTGTCAGTACACGTCTGTCTGTCTTTGTAATGCATACTCGAACAGCTTCTGGCACATCGGTCTGCTTCTACTCTCTCTCTCTCTCTCTCTCTTCCTCGGCGTAGACGCCCCATTCGTCACTGAGCCAGCAGTGGGTCTGGATTCGCATGGTGTTTGGTTGAGTCACCTGGTGTACCATCTTCTCTTATTTCGGAACGTCCCTCGTAACACATCTCCTATAGTGGATACACATATACAACCAAAACCAATGGCAGTGGTTTGCAGCTCTACAAATTATAATGAAAACTCAGCTAGAGCTAGAGCGTACTGCGACGAGACTAAAGAAACCACTGGAGCCTGCAGTTGCGAATAACTTTACGTAAGTTTCGTCTCATCCACACACACGTAAGTCACTCACTGCGGAGAACTAAAGAGCAGAGACGTATGTTTAGAGGCTTCTCATCAAATTAACTGTGTTGCATGGTCCCGTGGCAGCGCAGAGGACGAATCTGCTAACAGCTAGTTCCTTGGATCATCTGGCGTCGATCAGTCAGTAGTCCGAGCATTCAAACTAAGGAATGTCTCCTCAGATACAGCATACAGAGGGCGTCCCCTCCAAAGGGATAGTGTGAACTGCGTGGTGCACGGGAGCAGCTCGGCACATACGCAGATCAGCGGCAGCACGAAGACTCCGAGGCACTCGAGGAGAAGTCAAAGCCTGGCTGCTGAGCAGAGCTCCTCAATTGTTTGGGCAGAGATATCAGACGCCGACTAGCGGGAAGCAGTGATACTGGTTGCTAACAAGGAGGCCGCATGGCACTAGGATTTTTGTAATTTTTTATATTTAAGGCACGTGAAATTCAGAACTGAAATATCAATCGTCCAAAGGAGATCGATGCAACATCAAAAAAATGCTCGAGAAAATCAGCTTTGAAATTTTCTGAGAACCTTCATTTCATTAATTCACGCCCGATTTTGTCGATAGGCCACATGACTCTGAGGTAGAATACTCGCCTGCAGCGAGGCAAGCTAAATTTCACTCTGAAATCCGATGCTTAATCATTCCAGATATGAGGTTATTGGTTGAAACTAGTCCATTCCTCGATACATGTTCCCCTTTATGCCTTTAGTTAATGACGTGCTATGACTCATAATCTCTCTCTCCAATTCTTAATATTATTAAAACTGTGATCTATATTATAACCATAATGTGCTTTTCCTGTACTTTACCCCCATGATAAATGTATGTGTTACCTACTGCACATAAAATACTGTCCTCCAAACATCGAAATATAATAATGATTGCACTGAGAACTAACAACAGTACAGACTGTCAACCTATTTGATATTACAGTGTTGCACAATGTTCGATATTACAGTAGAGGAAGACAGAGACTGCGATACATCCACCAAATAATTAAGTAGGTGGGCTGCAATTGCTTCTGTGAGATGAAAAGGTTGGCACAGGAGAGGAATTCATGGCGGGCCACATCAAACCAGTCAAAAGACTGATGACATAAAAAAATGTACATACATAACTGAATAAAATTTTATGAAAAAAGGAAAAAAAGAGGTTGGATTCTCAAGCGATGCACTTTTTAACAGTGGTGCATGTTCTACGAAGGTTTCCGTGAAGAGTAAAATACGTGACGATGAAGAAAACATACACAAAAAATATCTGTACTGATCGCGACGTCATCACTGGTTCGAGTCCTGTTTAAGTCATAATTTTTTTCCTGTTTTCCGTTCTTGACGAATACGTATGCCATTTAGATACAAAATTCATCACATAAAATCTAATTAACACACATATAATTGTTATTTTTATGAACATTGGACGTTTTCTTATTTATAATTAGATGTCACACACAAAATAAAAATTCTTAGTTACCGATCTTTTATGAAAGATTGTTAATAAAGACTGTTTGAATAAAAAAAATACAAATAACCTTTTTCTCCCATCTATATCTATTTTCTCCTCTATGGAAACTCTATTAGAAACATGGCCTTTATTTAAAAAAATTTATCGGGCAGAAATGGAACGGCGGCCGCCCAGGTCGCAGGCGAGCTTTGGACCACAGAGCCACTTTGCACAGCGATAAATCTGGCCGTCAATTACTGTATTAAAGACTATAGAAAAGTTTCAAAGTCAATTTTGTCGAGAGTCTTTGAGAGATGCTTCGACCTGCTTCGGGTTATTATTTGAGCTCTGAACTTTACGTACGACAAATATAAAAAAATTACCAAATCAGACTCCCATGCGGGCTCCTTGTGAGTAATAGCGATACCGACGTGATTAATGGAACACCGCTTAAAAGATGCCCATCGCTCTTTCAACGAGAGTTAAATTTCAATCAGAACTTCAGCAATATTCCAAATATGGTATGCAACTTTTCGACATACCTAATCGACTTGGCAGAGCTATTGTGTTTTCTATCCGTTTCACTGTATTGTAAATTCCACTCAGTGCAATGTTGTGTGAAGTCGATAAGGGCAACATTCACCTCAGTGGTAACTTTTTTTGCAGCTGGCGTGCTCTCATTTTCCGTCAAATCCTTTACAATGATCGTCCGTCACGATCATTCAGCACACAGTTTCTTCCGCGTTGTGACTTAGGGAAAGTTGTTTTTCCGCTTTCCTTGTATGCTGTACAAATCTTCGATACAGTGACTCTTCTAACAACATTTCGACTACACTGGCTACAGAGGCACCCATCACACGACCGGCAACAGTTTGTCCACGTTCGAGTGCACTAAGTTCCGTCAGATACACTCACAACTACACAGTAGCCTGTTCTGACTACAACTGACACATGCAAAACATGAAAGACGCTGCACAGATACCGTTCGTGGTCAAATACACAGCGCATCTTGCAGGCTTGTCTGGCACTTGATTTATGTTCGGGGATGCATTTCTTGTGGTGTCCCCATATTCGGGTTCAACCCTTGCATCTCTAAGCATTCAGCTGTGACCAATGAAGCCATTCTTCTCCTAGATGTACGAACACCAGATTTCTTCCATTGTATGAAGATAGTCATTTAAAACAAAGATATGGAAATGTAAAGCCTTGTGCGTTACGACGAGCTTTCACTATCAGCTAAAAGTAATAGGCGGGAAAAATTATTGTCCCGTAGTTAATTCAGTTCAATCCACTTATAATACTGTGCGACAGAGCTTAAAATGAAGTTATTTCACCAGACGACGCTGACAGAGTTGGACGACTGTAGCGTATCATTCACTTACAAAACAAAAGTACTATACTGTCGAAATGTGTTGAACGACAGAGCAGCCGAGAAACTGTACGAAACACAGCCGAGAAACTGTACGAAACAAACACTAACTGTCCTTGTATACACTAAACTCTCGCTAATACGACCCTCGGTATCCGACGTCTGAATAATCCGGCACACTTCCAGCTTCTGGTAATTCAACCTGAAATAACGTCTACAATAATGTAATTTCGTCTGTAACAATGTTGTTAGTTAATTACGTTCCTCTATACTTTGAAATTATGGCTTTCCTTACGGATCGTTACATGGCTTCTAAAGGGAAACACGTTATGCTAGACCTCAAGCAAAAACTCTAAATCAGATATAAACTGAAGTGAGGTCATTCGCAGAAAACCATTGTTGCTGGTAACAGTGTTGGACGAGCAACAAGCTTAAAGGAATGCTACGATGAACCTGATGAAGAAGAGGACATAGGAGGAGAGAACAAGAGGATATCTCTAACTGCTGGTGCTGAAGAAGGAGACGTCTTCCTGGAGTACATTATGCAACAATTAGAAACATAGCAGGCCCTATGAAATGATTGTAAAGCCGTTGTGTGATAAGGCATACTGCCGTCACGTGTCATGATTTTGACCACTAAAATGTTGGGCCATGTCGCGTTAAGAGTGTCGAGTGATAGCAATATGTATGTACACGCTCAAAGACTAAGTTTTCTGTGAAAATGAATGTAGTTTTGAATTTAATAATGTACGATCCCTATGTGTTTATACTAAATTTAACACACTCTCAATAATCCGGCATTTCCGCTAATCCGGCACTCACATGTGCGATAAATGGCCGATTTATCAAGAGTCTAGTGTACTTCCAAAACTGAGAAAACACTAAACACTTTATAACAGTCTACACGAAAAAGAATTATGTCATATTTAGGATTTGTACCGCCATTCACAGTCCAATTCTCTTGCCCCTCACTTGATTTTTAAGTTTACCCGTTAGAAACAACGGCCTGTCGATACGCCGGACTCAAACACGAAGGGAAATATTAATTACCTTTCTGCTACCGTAAACTGCCACGTTTTGACGGGATAAAACTTTGAAAATAAAAGTGAACAGACACACTACGCACGAAATAAGTTCGGCAGAAATGGAATGTTCATTCTGACGTAACAATCAAGTCGACTGAAACAGAGGATTCTGCAGGGTGAAGTACATTGGTTCAACAGCGATCTCACAAAAACTTGTACGTAATAAAGAGAAATTTAAAGGGAAAAAGATATTTACTTACTAACCGTAATAAAATTCACGCTCATTAAGTTTGGTAAAAGCATTATAACCAAATTCTGTGTTTCAGTGTATGTTAGGACTGATTACAATTTGAATTTTATACAAAACGAACTAGTTGTGAATGTGAGTAATTAATTCGTATTTTCAAGAAACAGTGCCAGTTCTGATATTGATTACGCGTAAATGAATCAAAAATCTTCCTCCCTCATTTCTGGAGTTGTTGAATTAGCATAAATTTCATCATTTTCTATTAAACAAGACGTGAACAGGTCATTTTCTTACTAGTTAAGTCTATAAATATTCTTTCTATTCAGGCGACAGTTTGTGATTTACTCACTCGTGTTCTTTCGACAGTGCTCAGCAATATCAATCTCAGTAATATCATACGGGACAATTTATAAAACGAAATGCTTCCGGACAGCGTGAAAAAAAGGAAAGCTCAAGGTTTTACATTCCACAGGCGACGAAATGCAAACTCTGATAGGACGAAGAAGAGATAGATAACTGGATGGGTCCTTTCCAAAGGAAACGTCCTGGAACATCTCTTAAGCGATTCAGAAAAATCACGAAAACCTTACCTAGAGCTCAAACAATGTACTGAACCCTACTCCTCTCAAAAGTGTGTTAACCACTGAGCGATCTTCTTTAATAGATACTATGGAACTGATGCCACAAACGAGTAATAGAGGCCTATGTAAACTTTTGAAGTTCCACATCTCAAATTGCCATGTTTTCGTGTTTTCAGCGTGCTTGACGAATACACTTTACGCAGAGGTGAATCTTCATCTAACAACACCTTGTCACATTAACTGTACTGTGTGAAGTTTCTGCGGGAGGAAGGAAGTTTATAATTCAGAATCAATCAATGTCGAGATAATTGGATATGAGCACATGCTTGCTCTGGATCTGGAAGGAAACAAATTAACTGCAGTTTATTCGAAGGAGCAGCCAGGGTATCTTGGGTAACTATTGAAAACCTAAATCAGAAAAATCATTTGAAACTAAGAACCGCAGCTTCTTATTAGGCGGCTAGTGCATTAGGCGCTGAGCTATATTGCTCTTGAGGTAGTTATCGCCAGTCACACTTTGTTAAAAACAAAAAATTAACCATGCACGACTGCAGTTTCACGTAAATACAGGTACTCTTCAGTTTTTAAAGGACAGCACGGGAAAAGTTTATACTGGACTATCTTTGGAGTTTGAAAGTAGCATTTGTCTAACCCCCAGTGATATGGTCCCTATAATTTGCTGGTATCTGTAAAATAACCCATGGTACACTGTCAACTAACTCTCTGACCCATCACTATCGCCGGCCGGAGTGGCCGAGCGGTCTTTGACGCTACAGTCTGGAACCGCGCGACCGCTGCGGTCGCAAGTTCGACTCCTGCCTCGGGCATGGGTGTTTGTGATGTCCTTAGGTTAGTTAGGTTTAAGTAGTTCTAAGTTCTAGGGGACTGAACACCACAGCAGTTAAGTCCCATAGTGCTCAGAGCCATTTGAACCATTTGAACCATCACTATCAATTGCAGATCTCCATCATTCCACTAACCACCAATTCGTTGAATCAGTTTCTAATATAATTCTCTGTTATTACGTTTATTTAAGGTTGTCATTATTTCTGTATTTTCTGACTCTCAAGCAAATTATCACTATCCAATAACCCAACTGTAGTACACGAAAGGTCAAATAAAATCTATTTTTAAGAACTTTGCGCTAAATGCTGTTGTGTGCAAATATTTGCTTCTTGGAAAGAAGGAGAACG
Organism: Schistocerca cancellata; assembly: GCF_023864275.1. NCBI lineage: Eukaryota > Metazoa > Arthropoda > Insecta > Orthoptera > Acrididae > Schistocerca > Schistocerca cancellata. The sequence continues at coordinate 499,898,609 of NC_064630.1, read as the reverse complement.
TTCACTTGTTAATAAGAAATGATAAGGGTTTGAATTACTATTTGTATTTGATACCTAATTTATGTCGCATATAACAACAGCCAGACCTGTAATTACAGTTTATGTTACATTAAAATAAAATAATGCCAGCACTCGGGGAGTTACCTCCCTTAGGTACGAGGCCGTGAAACTTAGTGGCTTTGGCCTTCTGCCAGATTACAAGCAGAGACGTAATTCCCCGATGGAGATCCCTCGCTCGCCTGGGAGTGCTGTCGGCTTTATGGCATCACGCAATGAGCTTTTGGGCGGCTGGCGAACAAGAAATTACGTTGTGTCTCTTGGTTACCTAGGAGCGCATAAAGACGTAAATCAGTTTCAGAAGTGCTACCTTGTAACAACGAAAAACTGATTTTACTCTTAATTACTGACTGTAGGACAATTAGTGAATAGAATTTCCGTTTCCTTGATGTCATGCTAAGAGGATGGAAAATATTTCGTTTTTTTCCTTTTATTTACTTTGCATTAGAAATAGTCTATACAAGCATTGCGCTTTTTTTCGTTTCTTTTTTCAAGCAGTACTAAAAATTTCAACCAACTAAGCGCACGTTTTGGCGTTCAGCTGCATATTACACTACCCCATAATTTATTTTGTTATAGATATCAGTCGCATCACAAAACACAAAATGTTCTTCGTCATTGACTAACTACAGTGTTTGAAATGGAAACACCATGTTGCTAGGCTCTCCCGTCGGGTGGACCGTTCACCTGATGCAAGACTTTCGAGTGGACGCCACTTCGGAGACTTGCGTGTCGATGAGGATTAAATAATGATGATAAGGACAACACAACACCCAGTCCCTCAGCGGAGAAAAACTCCGACCCAGCCGGGAATCGAACGCGGGCATCACGCAAATGGTATGACAGTACATCGCGCTGACCATTTTTTTTTTTAATCTTATTTTTTTCGTTTTTGGTCGTTGCGTCTGATCGGGCGGACGTTGTAAGACATCCATTTTAAGTTCGTTGTTGATCGATTAACTCAGTTTTTTTTTTATTACAGAGGGCAACTAACCCTCTGACCGAACACGCTGAGCTACCGTGCCGGCACTCGGCTCTCAGGGGCGGACATTACAGTGTTAATTAACGGACTATATACTGCACTGTGAACTCTCACATTTCTGGAAAACCGCAATTTCTTCTGGAAAATTAGTACTCCATAATTTGAAGCTCAAGAGCTTTTTCGATGAATTACGGTAATGTATTTCAATAGAATCTATCTTTTACACTCGAACAATATATATTTTCTAAAAATACGAGTAGTTGCAGAATATTGTATGAAACATATAGTTCGCGAATACCACTATTGTGGTCAGATCTTTGGTCGTACGTATCTGTAGTGCGGTTCTTTACGTAACTAGCGTATCTTCACACCACTTTTCCTCCGTTTCTGGTGGTAAGTGTGACAAACTGAGAATTAGCACTTCCCTATCAATCTTCTGTCCTTCAGGTGACGTTTCGCTAGTTGGCATGCCTTCTCATTAGCTCGAATATTGTTTTGTACAAAACTTCTGTTATTTTAGTAGTTCCATTTTCCTTATAACTTTCAAAATAGTCCATTTAAAACGTCTGTTATGACAACACTTAGAAGGTTCTTTAGCACGTATAAGGCTGATCGAGACCCAACACTTCTACGTATAAGAGTGCCGCAATGAAATTCCAACCACCGACGTAGTATAGGCTGCCTTCTGGTCAGTGTGATTTCACCGCGAAACTGTACGTGTACTAGAAAGGTAAACTCACCGGACATAACAGTAGGCCCCCTTAAAACAACATACTGACGACTTGAGTTGGATGCGGTATCTCTGAAGAAACTTGCGGACTGTATTCCTCACGGATCCGAGGGCACTATTACTCCGCCCGCCTACAGCGGTTAAAAAAGACCACATCTGGTGACTGCGGCGGTGGCGGATCTGAGCCACGTCATACTGACGTGAGCCAAGCACTCGGCCGCACAAGTGGTCCAATACAGGAAACTAATTGCGAGCAGTTGCTCCCTCCCCAGAAGTGTAACTGCTTTAAATTGTCGTAGTCATATTTTTAAGTACAATTTGTTCTCGGATTATTTAAAATACGTTGCTGTGGATATCTTCTTCACATGGAACGAGCCGAGCTGAAAAACCGTGTTATAATGTAGAGTTTTTATTTAACATTAGCAACTTATCTTTGTACTTCAAATTCTCATCACTGTTCTGTTCTGAAATTTTCTATTCTGTTAAGTTTGCACTATTGTAACTACTGTTGGCTATATGGCTTTCGTCATTTTACGTTTTTATTTTACATTGAGAACTTATAAATTGTACGTCAAACCCTCTTTGTTGTTTCACTGGGAAATTAGCACCAATGTAATTACTGCTTGCTGTGCGGTCATTGCGGCCAAATATCAAAATAAATAATAATTAATGAAAATCAGGTTATTATCGAGACTAGATGAAGCGTCAAGCGATATTAGCGTGATGTCTCCTGGGGTTGTAGTTATTAGCGTTCACAAAGTGTCGAAGAAATTTGATTCGAAATTCGTAAATATCTGTCGTTTACCATCTTGATAATCTAGTTTTGATTAGTGTTCGCTAATGATAACTGTGTTATGAAGCTTCGGGATCAAGAGAAAAAGCCCGCAGCTCGTGGTCTCGCGGTCGCGTTCTCGCTTCCCGAGCACAGGATCCCGGGGTCGTTTCCCGGCGGGTCAGGGATATTCACCTACCTCGAGATGACTGGGTGTTTGTGTTGTGCACATCATTTCATCATCATTCATGAAAGTGGCGCGATTGTACCGAGCAAAGGTTGGGAATTTGCCGTGCGCTGATAACCGCGCAGTTGAGCGCCCCACAAACCAAACATCATCATCAACATCATCATCATAATCAAAAGAAAAGTGGTACAACATAATAATGGAGTTAAATAATTGTGCCTTTATAGCGTTCATTTGAACTTCTAATTAGAACATACTCATTTTAATAAATCAAAGAGGTATAAATTAGAAATATGAGGCACGTAATACATAAAAAATGGTGTATCTTGAAATCGAACCGCTTCAGATAACAGGTGTCCTCAGCCTACGCTGTATTGATGCTGATTACTCGTACAACATACATGATCGATTTCTGTATTCTTATTGCGTCACCAGGTGGGTCTGGGAGAACAATCATATCTGTGTGGATTCAGTTAAAGTCGACCATGCGTGAATACCCGGTAGCCAAATGTATGCTCCCACACCACTCCATCACGTAGGTAAAATCAAGTGAGATTATGCGAAAACGATTCAATCTTTTTATTTTTCCACAGATAGGAATCCAAGACACAGTCAGTTTATTATGTGTCGTAAAGTATAAGCAAAGGAAAGAGAAAAAGACGTTCCCACATAACTTTACGTGGTAAATTGGTATGGTGGGCCCGGTGGTTAGCAGCTATTCACAGACTGACGTGCCGCGCGGGATTAGCCGAGCGGTCTGGGACGCTGCAGTCATGGACTGTGCGGCTCGTCCCGGTGGAGGTTCGAGTCCTCCCTCGGGCATGGGTTTGTGTGTTTGTCCTTTGGAGCAGGTAAGTCCCATAAGATTTCACACACATTTGAACATTTGAACAGACTGACGTATTTCGTTGAATCTGTACAAACGTCGTTGGTTTCCCATCCGATGGCGGAATGCGTATTCCGAAATCGAGCCTGTGTGCTGTATGAATAATAGACATCAATTAAGTGCCGACTGTAACCTTCCACACAACAAAATCCACTTTGGCTGCCATCGCCAACAAAGACGGGGATTTTAAAATAATTAAAATAAATAAAACAAAACCGGAAAAGTGCGAGCACGACTTCCGCTATGACGGTAGACTCTATCGGTTTTCAAGGATGAATTTTAGAGTATCAAACTATGTGACATAGATGACAGTACGTTCTGATTGCATTATCTTCGAATCTTAAATTTCTACACCTCCAATGGACCGTATATCTCAGTATTTGACATTAATTTCCCCTTGATACCCCACCCCGTCCTGAAAAAAGGGGTATTTTACCGACTTAGTTACAGAAGCCCCGCAGAGAGTGCTGTAGATCGCGTGTATGAGGAAACCCGTGCGCGGTGCGCTCGTCTTTAACTGCCTTGCCTTACGCAACCGGACCGAGATGCACGCCCACGCCCCTTGGGAAATCTACGGAAGGGACGGGACGTGAGTCGGCTTTTATCGGCGCGCTAAAGTGACAGCAAGGCGGGCGGGCGTGCGTGCTGCGCCAGATTCTGGCGTAAAGTGGAGTTTCACGGGGAGACAGACAACTTCTTCGCCTTTCAGTCCATACGTGAAAGACCATTATGTTTCAACCTCAAGGCCCTCCGTCAACTGCTGTCAATCCTGATTGCGTGCAAAATTCTTGAAAAGTACTGAAATATGCCTATGGCAGAAGTAAAGAGGACGCAAAATGACACTGCAAGAAACGTATGACAAAGAGCAATTTCTGTATCGTCACGTTTAAAGTGTATGGAAGGATTTTCTGAAGATGTTAGGCTGCAGTGTAGGTTCCTACGGAACTGGTGCGTTTGGAAAATTTTTGGAAATTTGTGGTAAGGTCTTATGGGACCAAACTGTCATCAGTCCATAAACTAACACACTAGTTAATCTAACTTAAACTGACTTACACTAAGGACAACACACACACACACACCAATGCCCGAGGGAGGACTTGAACTTCTGACGGCGGGGAGCCGCGCGGACCGTGACAAGGAGCCAAGACCGCTCGGCTACCCCGCGAGGCAAGTGGTATGTGGAAGATAAACTATTCACTTAACAGAGTAGAAGCTGTGTAAATGTGATGCTACAAAGAGTGTACTGATGAGCAGACCAGAAGATAGAACTGCTAATAAGGACGTACTGAATCGTATTCGAAAAATGAAATTTATGACGGAACTTGACTACAAGAAGGGACCAGATGATATAGCACTTCCGAAGATGCCAAGGAAAAGCTAGTTTCGAAATCGACGAAAACGTCTCTCTGTCTCTCTCTCTCTCTCTCTCTCTCTCTCTCTCTCTCTCTCTCTCTGTGTGTGTGTGTATGTGTGTGTGTGTGTGTCTGCGTGCTGTGGACGGGAGGAGGGGAGGGGGTAAAGGGATACCGGACCAAGGTGGCGCTGTGGTTAGCCCGCAGGACTCGCATTCGGGAGGACGACAGTTCAAACCCGCGTCTGACCATTCTGATTTAGGCTTTCCGTCGTCTCCCTAGTTCGGTCCAGGAAAATGCCAGTATGGTTCCTTTCAAAGAGCACGGCCGATTTCCTTCCCCATCCTTCCCCCAACTGAGCTTGTGCTCCATCTCTGAAGACCTCATTATCGACGGAAGGATTAACGCTAATGTCATATCATGTCATCGGGAATATTGTAGGGTAAGATTATGGTTTAACGTTTCTTCGATATCGGGGTCATCAGAGATGGAACAAAAGATCGGAATGTTTCAATGACGAGGAACAAAATCGGCCGCCCCTTTCAAGGGAACCACCCCGGAATTTACCTGCTGCGGTTTCGATAAATTACGGAAAATCTAAAGCTGTATACGATATTTCAGTGCCAGTGCTGTTCTGAAGTACGTTTCAGAGTTTCGTCGGACTTATCAGCATGTACAAGGAGGCATTTTAACTGGGAGTCGTTTTCCTGGTGTAGGAGGATGAATGCGATGTTACAGCACGTGTGTCGTTCTGAAGAACGACGTAATCGCATTTATCCGCCTACACTGGGCAAGCGACTTTCAATTAAAATGTCTCCTCTGTACGTGAATATACCGGGTGATCCAAAAGTCAGTATAAATTTGAAAACTGAATAAATCACGGAATAATGTAGATAGAGGGGTACAAATTGACACATATGCTTGGAATGACATGGGGTTTTATTAGAACCGAAAAAATACAGAATGTCCGACAGTTGGCGCTTCATCTGTTCAGAATAGCAATAATTGGAATAACAATGTAAGACAAAGCAAAGATGATGTTCTTTACAGGACATGCTCAATATGTCCACCATAATTCCTCAACAATAGCTGTAGTCGAGGAATAATGTTGTGAACAGCACTGTAAAGCATGTCCGGAGTTATGGTGAGGCATTGGCGTCGGATGTTGTCGTTCAGCATCCCTAGAGATGTCGGTCAATCACGATACACTTGCGACTTCAGGTAACCCCAAATCCAATAATAACACGGACTGAGGTTGGGGTCCTGGGGGGCCAAGCATGACGAAAGTAGCGGCTGAGCACACGATCATCACCAAACGACACGCGCAAGAGATCTTTCACGCGTCTAGCAATATGGGTTGGAGCTCCATCCTGCATAAACATCGTACGTTCCAGCAGGTGTTAATCAGCCAGGCTGGGAATGATGCGATTCTGTAACATATCGGCGTACCTCTCACCCGTCACGTTAGCAGTTACTGACGTTTTGCTGTCCAGCGCCATCTGTCGGACATTTTGGGAACTTTTATTTGTTCTAATAAAACCCCATGTCATCCCAAGCATGTGTGTCAATTTTTTCCTCTCTATCTACATTATTCCGTGGTTTATTAAGTTTTCAAATTTATACTGACTTTTGGATCATAATAGAAGTACGAGTGCCGATTTTAGACACGCGGTTGACGATATGTGGAAGTTTGGATCTGGCCGTGAGTCCTGTTCGGACAGCCTAACGGAAAGACGTCCGCTCGCGATAAGCGGGAAATCTGGGTTTGTGTCCCCGTCCGGCACTAATTTTCATTGTCGTCATTCCATTACACAACCAATGGTTCTCTATATTCGCAACCGCGAATATATTTCATGTATTAAAGCTGTGTAGTCGGCTGCAATACTTAAGCAGAGATAAAGAGGCTTATACAGCAGAGACTAGCGTGGGGTGCTTCATGAATCTAGTCTGGGGACTCAAGACAACAACAATCAGCTAAGGATGACAACAGATAATACGATTTTCTAAATAACCCAATAAAAATAGGTGAACCCAAGGACTACAGTTTCGGAGATTCTAGCTGAAACAGTACTATTCTCCGTTCCAGGCGCAGTGATCATAAAAAAGTACGTTTGAAAACAAAATGTTGTAGCTGAAATAGACTATCCTTTATTACCGATCGTGGTATTACAGGTAGAATATCACGATGCTGTTAGTGGTTCTACCTCCTTGGTTACTGACTACTACAGCAACATTAGTTTTAGTGGTCGCGTGGTTTCGTTCCTCACCCGTGAGCGAAAGTTGACCACTCGACTACAATCTATGGGCTTCCTATTTTAAATGCGTCATTAGTATGTACTAAAGTGTTTCCATACCGAGATAGAATGAATAATATTGTAAACGTACCCCTAAATCTGTTTAACTGCGTGAAAATTAACAAAAACTTCTTAGTGTAACCAACCTACTTTGAGAGACATGTCGAATGGCTGTAATGGCTGCGTAAACAAAGTTATGTTAAACATTTTGATCGACATCGATCGTAATCTGCAACGGGATTAATGTGATACCACACCACAGTTTCAGTTTCGGAACACAAAGCTATGTACCTCGGTGGATGAAAAGTTTCAAGTATTACCGATAAACATAAGACACAATCCGTTCCATGCTCTCGTTTGTTTATCACCTTACTGAAATATGTTAAAGTTGTTATGAAATATTATATTATGTCCCTGTTAGATGAGAAAGGGAATTATTGTGAAAATGTAGGAACCTCTATCCTCTTCTAGGTGACTCCTGCTAATGTTTAAGTGGAAAGAATCTGAATGAGAATCCAGTTGGTGTATCATCACAATGACGAGAAACCCCATTCTCCTGCATCGAATGTAAGTTTCTAATATCTACAACACCTCCCTATATCCCGTTACTGATGGTAGCCTTCGATAAACGCTTCGGATGTTCCACATTTATGTATTTTTTGGAAGCATTTATGATGTGAGTAGAGGTAGATACCTACGATGAAGTCTTTCGTGTGAACGCATGTCCCATGATAATTTCTTAAAGACGTACAGGTGCTTCTCAAAATGTGGTGCCACGAAATCGCACTGCGACATCTTTTGCCCTGACGAAGCGACATCCGGGTGTATTTCCGCCATAGCTCTCCGTAACATATAGGCAGGTACCTGTTAATTCCAGTTGTAAGGAAAACTGACTATATTATCTGAGTGCTACCACAAAAACTTGTAACGTTATCATTCTAAGGAAGAGACTAATACATTCTCGCTATTAAAATAGACTGCAGGAAAAGTAATAGAGAAAAATTAGCACCAAACCCATACATCCGTACCCATGAAACATACAAACTTTTCGAAAGTGAGATCTTGATGCATTATCTATCACAAAATCCAACGAATTTCTCGTCGCATGTAAAGTCGATGAACAACCCCAAAACTTCTTTTACATTTCTCGCAAATCATCAGGTGTTGCAACTCAAGACAGCAGGAAGAATGCAGTAATATTAAATTCCGCAACTGGATATGTGTTCACGCATAAATAACTCACCATACCGATGATAGTTGCAACATAGATGCACAGAATTATAGACCAATATCGGTAATGTCGATAGTTTTGGGATTGTGGGATTGTGATAGGACTGTCACACACTGGGGTGCGACATTATTTCATTTTTCCGCCATTATTTCTTGGTGATATCACGGAGAGTACTGGGCATGTTTGCTTGAGAGGAAGATACGATCCCAGTGTGGTCTCTGTTCCTTCTGTCGCCAGAGGGCAGTCGGTGTCTTTCATTAGTAGGGACAAGCATCCCCAGAGAGTTGAGCAGTTTCGTGGAAGTTGGGGCCATGGCTCGCTCTGTGCTTTTCTTCGCTAGAATCGGTGCATATCCTCGCCGCGGTCCCCAGAGAATAGCTGAGCACAAAATTTTTGCCTTTCCAAAGGTCAGGACGCCACGGCATCATCCGAACAACCCGAGAAAGTCGGCAGCTTTAGCTTCAAATGTTTCGTGTATCCAATTGAATAGATCGCCCCCACCACCGTGCTTGGTGTGAAAGGTTCACCAACCATTAGGACACTGCTCCAGGCTATTACAAACCTCTCGTATTTTAGTGTGCGTTTTGTTCACAAGGAATGGAAAAATTCTGCTGTGTTCCCATGTTTTCACACGAAGTAAGCGATAGTCTAGTTCATCTCATTGGCAACAGCATTGAGTCGTCTCCTCCATGTCGAACTGTTTTGTAATTTGGAAGTAGGGGGCGTAGAAAGAAGTTTCTCGGTTCTTCATATTCCAGCCGCAGTCTTGTGCTTATTTTCGTCGAAACGAAAGTTCGCACTTACAGCAGTGCGATCCATATTCTGAGCAACTTGCAAATTATCTGTCTGCCATGCAACGTTTTGTGCTGCCTATTTCACTATAATTTTTGGCCATTTTGTCTCGTTAGTTTTGAATTCACGAGCTGCCCAGATGAGGAAATCTTGCTGCGTTTTTTCCATACAGTCTCACAAACAATTTGGTTACCCCTACCTCCCCCACACCCCATCGCCACAATGTTAGTTCATTTTGCGCAACTTCTTTTCAGATTCTGGAGACCTCCGCTATCTTCTAATTTTACGTGAACTGTGTACATCATCAAGGGCACATAATAATGTGTTATAAGCAGACGTGACTTGGATTTCAAGTTCCATTAATTGTCCTCAAACTTTTACATGGTTAGATAACCCATAAATAACAAGCGTAATCTGTTATATAGTTTTGTTCTCACTGTGACGGTATTTTTGTTGTGTACAGTGGCCAAATACAACCGACTGCTGTTCGATGTTAGAGAGCCCCATCGAGTTTCAAAGAAAAGATGGTTTTCTAAAAGAATCAGCACGTATTCACGAGAATCCCCTGGTGTAAAACAAAGCTTCGCTTCTTTCATACACGGAGGATTGCAAACAATATATGAAACTGAATTTTTAAGTTCTGACTTCCTAGATTTCAGAAAGATATTCGATGTTGTACCACGTATTCGACTAATATTATATCATACGGAATATCTTCACAGATGTGCAAATACCTCCAAGAATATTGGAGTAGTAGAACCAAGTATGTAATAGTGGACAGCGTATAATGTTCGCCAGGAACGAAAGAATGCAGGTGTTCTTCAAGGAAGCGTCCTGTTCTCAACGTCTTATAAGATAGGATAAGAAGCACTATCAAATTATTAGTAGACGATGCTGTAGTCTACAATAAAGTATCGTCGTTGGAAACTCGTACGGTAGTGGAGAAATACACTCGCCAACAAAACGTTTGCATCACACCGATACTCGTAGAAATCTTGTCACCCAGGTAAGTTACTCGACGTGTGTACCGCAGTCAAAGTAACGTGGTGCGCACATGGAATCGGTCCGAACTGACTGATGCACGGGATGATCGAGTCTACGACTTTTGAGGCAAAGGAACCACGTGCCGAGTGCCCCAAAAGCTGAATTCGGCGTTCTAAGAGGTTACAGGGCGTCACGTATCGCATCAAACAGTTAACAGACGGCTCCACGATGTGAATCTCCATTCCCGATCACCATGGCGAGCACTACATTGTACGTCACAACACTGTGGACTCCGCTAGAGATGGGAAAGAAACCGTGCAGAATGAACGCCCTAGCATTGGCGGCAGGTATTCTTCATGGACGAAACTAGGATCTGTTTGTACCCTGATGATCGCAGACAACGTGTCTGGAGACAACCCAGTAATATCCGAAGCTCCAGCACTGTGTCCCAAATGTGCAACAAGGTGGTGGTGGAGTGATGTTTTGGGGTGGCATAACATGGGGCCATCACACATCTCTCGTAATTGTTTAGGGGAATCTCACTGCTCGACGACGGTACAGCGACGAGATACTCCAACCTATAGCGGGACCGCATCGCCAACATTTTAGTGGCAATTTCACCTTTATGGATAAGTCGCCTGCTTATCGTGTTGTTCTGGTGAACACGTATCCTTAGCAGAGCGGCGTGTTTCTCTACAGATAACTGAAGGGAGAGAAATTTAATTTGCAGTTTACTTCAATGAATATTAAACTTGAAATGTTAAAGTTGGAATGAACGCCAGTGGAATGCTAAGTTAAATGTTAACGTGTTCACAAAGAAATTTTTCCCCTTAATTAAGACTGCCCTTAAACGGATCTAATTTCAGGCGTGTCCAGCTATGTCTGTGTTTAATAAGTTTACGTGTATGGTGTAGGTTCGTAAAGTCGCCGTAATGATGAAACGGTAGCGAAACGAAGCTGCGGCCTCCGCACTCTCACACCGCACCCCTGCTGTAGCACGCCGCTCTCCTGATAACCTCATTTAAGTTTATTTCTCCCGTTAAACATGAGTGGTCACCTACGCACGTAGCACACTCTGGGATGTATTAACGTCGAAGTCTCAGTTTTTGGCGGCGAAAATATTGGTAAATTACAGTTCCGATACAAAGATCGCCTATTGCGACAGAACAGGATCGCGTGGAGGCTCCAACTAACACTCATAAACCCGCGGAGACGAATGTCTAATTGTGCGTATATGTTAACTAGAATCACAAATTTCCATATTTATTAAAATAATGAAATTCCTCATCTTTGAACAAATATTTAAAAAATGGTTCAAATGGCTCTGAGCACTATGGGACTTAACAGCTGTGGTCATCAGTCCCCTGGAACTTAGAACTACTTAAACATAACTAACCTAAGGACATCACACATATCCATGGCCGAGGCAGGATTCGAACCTGCGACCGTAGCGGTCTCGCGGTTCCACACTCAAGCGCCTAGAACCGCTCGGCCACCCCGGCCGGCACAACAGAGACAATCCCGCATCCAAGCAAGGGGATACTGCACCACGTACCGACGTTTGAGCAACGTGCTACGAAGATCTGGGATGGGAAACAGACGAATTTGCAGTTAAACAAATTGTGTTTTCTATTTGTGGATCTGGACACACTGCAAATGAATATAAATACACGCCTCTGAACCTATATTTGTTTTCTGTGCCACGAAATTCGGAAGAAAGAGGTTATGCTAAACTTTTGCTGATTGTGTATATGTACGAAATTACCGCTACCTGTAAAGATTGACGGCTCTTTTTAAAAGTGAATAAACGCAAGATAATGCCTCCCTCAAAGAGGAAGAGCGGTATCGTATCTGAAAATAAGAGAAAATGGTATCGTAGAAGTATTGAGAGGTATACCAGAAAGCAGTAAAATTGTGACAGTCACGTAAGATCAGTATAAGAGAAGGCGGATGGCAGATTTAGATATATAGGATGAATCCTGCGAAAGTTAGGTGTACATTTAAAAGAAGTCACTTGCAAGACGCTTCCATGATTACAACTAAACGAGACACTGTTCCAGTGTCCGGATTTCTTATGAAGTACCTAAGACCACAGATACTGAAAGAATTCACCAAATTTACAGGAACGCTGCTAGTATCGCAAAAGAAGGACAGCCCTCACGATAATGTAACTGAGATAAATGCGGATTCTTTGGAAGGAAATCTCTAGTACTGATAGATACCGTCCATACTGCACTGTAAGGTGACTGACAAGATATAGAAGTAGGCGTAGATATAGGCCTATACGAAGGTCACGCTGATTTTTCGCAGTCATATTATATTCGATTTGGGCTCTGTGTGTAGCGCGGCACATTTGTGATCACCAGATAGTCGTATACCTATACATGTTATACCGACGTCTGAACGGACCAGTTGCTTTGTCATTGGACTCCGAGGGTTCGGCGCGTGCGACCGAGGGCGCACGATGGAGGAGATTTGGCGGCACGCGTTGAACTGGATGCTCGGTGTTTGCAGTGGGCGTTATCCGGCAGGCAGCTTTGCCGGCGCCGTTCTTCGGAGTCGAAATGCGACCGCCTGCAGCTTTTACGAGCGTGGCCTTTGATGTCAGCGGCCAGCTGGCTGACGAAGTAGTTTGCTTTAGCTGGTGAAACGGCGTCAGATGCCAAAACAGTGTTTACCGTTCCGTGGGCTGGGGGCTTGGACTGCGTCCTATAAAGTAAACGTCGTAAATCATACCTTTCCGCTATGCAAAAGTTTTCTTTTCTTTTTTTCTCAGTACTCCCGCGAATGTACTCCTAGCATTACTGCAGAACACGGCATCACATAGTGTTAGAGATCGCGTGTCCCGAGATACGACATTACGAATCGGAACCACCAGGAGGTACACAAGCGGTGGTAATCTGAAGGTCAGCGTTTACTCAAGTTCCAATCAATCACTTCCCCTCTTCTTTGAAATCTTTTAGGAGAAGACGTTATCGATTACGAATGGGTTGCCTTTGCTGTTTTCTTTCCAGGTTAACAGGGGAAATTTCCCCTTACAAATCTCGGCTTACCTAACCGGAGCTGAAATATTTCCTTTTACAACCGTTTGCTGCTCGTTAGTTATTTGCAAGTTTTGAGGACCACAATTCGGAAATCCCGCATATGTGAAGTGTGTGAAGTAGCTCACAAATGTAGCACATTATGTCGGTGAAAAACACGACTACATGCTGATTATTTACGTTGCTATCGTTCACATTAATCTCTCTCACACAAATACACGCAGAAAAAACAATATTACATTCTCTCTGTATGAAACTGTGCTAATGTAAACCTATGAATGTGAAACTATAAACTTTTAGTAATATCCACAATCTCTATTTTCTTCTTTATCTTTTCGTCTGTTGTAACTGACTCCGGGAGAGTCTTCCTTATTCTGATGAGTGCCGCGGTGGCTTTTTATCGCCAGCAAGATGTTATATTTCTAATGTTATTGCTGAGCTGTAGAAGGAGTTTTAAATTGGCACATACGACGTAAAATATTGCACAACAACTATTAATGTGAAGATCTGCAAAAATAAGCCGTAATAAACCAATTACTTATGGCATTGTAAATCATAAATCGAAATATGACTACCAATATGTGTCACATACGGCCATATTACAACTGATACGTATTGTTCGTTGACGATTTTGGCGATTTGCAGAAGAAGGCTGGACTGTGGAAAATCACGAATGACCATTTCTTATCTCCCGAAGAAAACGTCACGAGTGGCTAACGAAATGAACTGAGCTGGCCTACGGGGCAGAAAAACGTTTTAGGAATATGAATGTTTCGGCCTTTAAGTACGGTTCATTATTTATTTTGTTTCCAATACGCGTCTCCCTTGTTTAAACCTCCATCTCCATGTCGATTTATGTGAATCAGTACGACATCTATTTGTCGTTTTAAGGAATTTGATGTAACCTCTGGCACTGTCTAGCAGCTGAACACAAAAAGAAAACATTACTTATGTACATGACTCATATTTTATGGATGTATTTGATTGTAAAGACGAAGAAAAATGTAAATTTAAGAGTAGAAATAACTCCAGTGGGCGGAGGCTCCTTTTTCTGTCGTATTACACCATGAGGCCTTCGTAAATATATATTTACGAAGTACATGGTATGTAACATGACAGAAAAAGATGCCATGGGTCGCTAGAGATATTTCTAGATTTACGATGATACTTTTGTTTATCCCTGCAGTCGAAGACCGCCACAAAACTATGATCTAAGTGCTAAAATACTAATTTGTTTTTGTATTCTGCTAGTATACAGTGCCAATGGTTACTTCAGATTTGCAACCACAATACATACATGTATTAATTGACATAAATCCACCTGTTGATGGCAGTTTAAATCTCTGAAATGCATGTTGGAAATTATGTGTGTCCCGTAACAGGAAACCTGTTGTTTCAGTCGATATCAATAACGGTTGCGATAAGACCGTAGCTAAAATGTTTGCGTTTTAGGACCACGCGAAATACACACACACACACACACACACACACACACACACACACACACACACACACAGGTCCTCCGTATGTAGTCGCTACGATGGATGTTCGCAAATTTTTGGCGTCGATCTGTAGGAGACGTATTGGGGTTTCTGATAAGGCCTAAAATTCTGGAGGAGCACCAAAATATGTGGTGCAGTGGTTCATACACTGGAGTCGCATTCGAGAAGAACAGTTTTCAGATTACGGTGTCTAACAGTTTTCGCAAATTGTTTGAGGGACATAGTGGGTTCAATCTTTTGAGAAGGACACAGTCCCCCCCCCCACCCCCCCACCCCCCTCGTGTATCTCTGGTATCAAGACCTGTGCTCCAACTCTGATATTCATTCTCCATAAATAGCCCCGCTATCATAATTTAAATTTCTCACAGTTTTTCTAAATCGATTCTAGTATGCTACCGTCAAATCCGCCACTGTTGATTTCATTCATCGTCCTTTTAGCGATCAATCTGCTGTATCTTGATGTCGATACACTTTTAAATTATAATCTTCGACCCCTCATAGGATATTTTTCCTTCTAGTAGCGAGTCTGAGTCTACTCATCTTATAGTACAGACGACGAGAGGTTTTCTCACTAGGACGGTCTTACTTCGCTATATTTTGCTGTCCTGTACCCTAGAATATATTGGAAAGCGTGTACAAAATGCAGATTTGTATCAGTTGCATAACCATAACACTAGACCTAACACTGATCCATGTGGATTTTTTATGTCTATATGCTTTTATGCATGGGTTCGACAGTTAGCAAACAGATATCTGCGTGGAGTGCATGGCCGGCGGTATTGCGACACGGCGCAGCTACTAGATGGAAGTTCGATCTGTTTCGAGGTACATCCGCAGAATACAATCCTGTAGAGCAGAACGACCGAGACAGTGGCTGTTTTGAATAACAGAGTCGTTTTCTGCTTGAACGGGTTCCAGTTTACGATGTGACTATTTTTAGGTCTACCCTAGATTTCATACAATTAGCATGGAGTCAATGGTCGGACGGCTAAATCACTGTCACTTCGTTCCTCGATTATTCTGTTGAGCTGATCAAGTTTTTCTAACGAGCACCGTTCCTAATTCCGAAATGACGGTAACGTAACTTTAGTGCTGAATGACTGTAGTATTACTGCACTAAAAACATTTACTCGTGTTTTATCGTTGAATTTCGGCGCGAGAAAACACGAAACGTTTGTATTGACCTGCCGTATATATTATCATCATCTTCAGTAGCAGCAGTACGGGAGGCCACATCTCATCACTACTGCATGTAATACTCATCAAGATCACTCCAAGTAATATGATCGTCAGCATACAAGTTCCTCCAGTTGTATCCTTGTGATGCCTGTCATCTTCCATTCAATAAACACCTTGGTTATTTCCTACTACGAGAGATCCAAAACAATTGTTCAAATGGCTCTGAGCACTATGGGACTTAACTTCTGAGGTCATCAGTCCCCTAGAACTTAGAACTACTTAAACCTAACTAACCTAAGGACATCGCAGACATCCATGCCCGAGGCAGGATTCGAACCTGCGACCGTAGCGGTCGCGCGGTCCAGACTGTAGCGCCTAGAACCGCTCGGCCACACGAGAGCTCCCTCTTGGATTTTGTTAGCACATGTCCCCTCTGTTCAACTGGCTGCATCGCTGTGCAGAATCGTATCATTTAATTTCGTATCGCAAGATGCACATCGCTTCAGCTTCACAGTTACTGAAGAAATCAGATGCATATTCATTAGGTGCTGGATTTCCAATCCCCATTTCCATTTCCTGATTTAGGTTTATGGGAATGAACTCAGTCACGACAAATTTCCTGGCTCATCCTTTTCAACGGAGTTACTGCTCTGTATTCTGTTCCTAATGAGTCCACCTCAATTTTACGGTAGCCTGCAGCATTTCTTCTCCTTTAACGTAACGATCTCCACAGACTTTCCTCGTACCTCTTTGTTTTTGTGTCCCTTTCCGTTATTGGCAACATACATCTTTCCATAACTGCAAAACACTCAACATTAGAGCTGGTTTTATAAAATCCATTCACACAGTTGCTGGGAGAACGTTAAATAGTCTTATAATTATATATTAATACCTTCAGCTGCTGACGTGCCTTGATATGTATCAAAGGGGACAGGTGAAAATGTGTGCCCCGAGCGGGACTCGAACCTGGGATCTCCTGCTTACATGGCAGACGCTCTATCTATCTGAACCACCGAGGGTAGAGAGGACAGTGTGACTGCAGGGACTGTCTCATGCACGCCTCCCGTGAGACCAACATTCTCACCTTATTTGTCCACACACTACATTTGTAGTGTCCCTACCCAACACATTCATTACTCGTGAAAGTCATTCTTACCAAGTCCCGTAAGAGTTCAGGTAATATGTGTGCATCCGCACAGAAGAAGAAGAACGTCATGACCAGTATTGCCAGAACTATATACTTATATGGATATGGGGTCTGTTCTTTCAGACATGTAAGAATGAACAGACGCCATATCCATAAAAGTTAAATACACTCCTGGAAATGGAAAAAAGAACACATTGACACCGGTGTGTCAGACCCACCATACTTGCTCCGGACACTGCGAGAGGGCTGTACAAGCAACGATCACACGCACGGCACAGCGGACACACCAGGAACCGCGGTGTTGGCCGTCGAATGGCGCTAGCTGCGCTGCATTTGTGCACCGCCGCCGTCAGTGTCAGCCAGTTTGCCGTGGCATACGGAGCTCCATCGCAGTCTTTAACACTGGTAGCATGCCGCGACAGCGTGGACGTGAACCGTATGTGCAGTTGACGGACTTTGAGCGAGGGCGTATAGTGGGCATGCGGGAGGCCGGGTGGACGTACCGCCGAATTGCTCAACACGTGGGGCGTGAGGTCTCCACAGTACATCGATGTTGTCGCCAGTGGTCGGCGGAAGGTGCACGTGCCCGTCGACCTGGGACCGGACCGCAGCGACGCACGGATGCACGCCAAGACAGTAGGATCCTACGCAGTGCCGTAGGGGACCGCACTGCCACTTCCCAGCAAATTAGGGACACTGTTGCTCCTGGGGTATCGGCGAGGACCATTCGCAACCGTCTCCATGAAGCTGGGCTACGGTCCCGCACACCGTTAGGCCGTCTTCCGCTCACGCCCCAACATCGTGCAGCCCGCCTCCAGTAGTGTCGCGACAGGCGTGAATGGAGGGACGAATGGAGACGTGTCGTCTTCAGCGATGAGAGTCGCTTCTGCCTTGGTGCCAATGATGGTCGTATGCGTGTTTGGCGCCGTGCAGGTGAGCGCCACAATCAGGACTGCATACGACCGAGGCACACAGGGCCAACACCCGGCATCATGGTGTGGGGAGCGATCTCCTACACTGGCCGTACACCACTGGTGATCGTCGAGGGGACACTGAATAGTGCACGGTACATCCAAACCGTCATCGAACCCATCGTTCTACCATTCCTAGACCGGCAAGGGAACTTGCTGTTCCAACAGGACAATGCACGTCCGCATGTATCCCGTGCCACCCAACGTGCTCTAGAAGGTGTAAGTCAACTACCCTGGCCAGCAAGATCTCCGGATCTGTCCCCCATTGAGCATGTTTGGGACTGGATGAAGCGTCGTCTCACGCGGTCTGCACGTCCAGCACGAACGCTGGTCCAACTGAGGCGCCAGGTGGAAATGGCATGGCAAGCCGTTCCACAGGACTACATCCAGCATCTCTACGATCGTCTCCATGGGAGAACAGCAGCCTGCATTGCTGCGAAAGGTGGATATACACTGTACTAGTGCCGACATTGTGCATGCTCTGTTGCCTGTGTCTATGTGCCTGTGGTTCTGTCAGTGTGATCATGTGATGTATCTGACCCCAGGAATGTGTCAATAAAGTTTCCCCTTCCTGGGACAATGAATTCACGGTGTTCTTATTTCAGTTTCCAGGAGTGTAGTTTGTCCATTATATGAGTTGTGTACACAGTTCCGCGTAGTCAGTGCGTACACAACTGTCCCACTAGAGCGCGCCCCGCTAAGCACAACAGCGCAGGCGCAGCGCCCGTCCGTCTCCGCACTACGGATGGAGCTGCCTTAGAGACGGACCAAATTCTGCTTCCAGCGATCCGCGGATTAATATGTAACGCAGTCAATGAGATTGCTGCTAACGTAGAACCTTTCCTCCTCGCGGATCACACTCGCGCAGTGATACCTGAACACGCGAGGTATTATAACGAGTGTACAGACCTCCGATTAGTCAGTCTGCACTTGTCTGTACCAGTCTGTACCAGTCTGCATTAGTCTGTACCAGTCTATAGTCAAGTTTCAATCTGTGCCTAATAAGATTACCATATTCCTGTTCATGGCCATGAAGATAAATGTATAGACACTTTGTCAAGTATCAGAGATAAGTGAGAATAAGATTAATGTACCAAGACCAAAGGAACTTCATATTGTCAATTGTAAACAGCATCCAGAATCAAGTTACGTAATGTCTACGATTTTTATTATTTTAATAAATGTGTGTGAAAATTAATCAAGTTCTGTTTAAAGTTGGTCACCGTCAATCTGCTACTCTAAGCGTGCAAGTGGCATTTCTATCGTCTGAGCTAATGGCAGAAGATAAACACGCCACAATACGACCACGAGACATATTGCTGACACTCGCCTACTTCGTTAGAGCGACAAGTCAAATTATCTGATGGTGTGTGTACCGAAGGTCTTACAGTACGAACACCACAATATGTGTTTCTATTTCGCAGTTACTACCTTGTGGCATCAGTGCAACCAAAAATGCCTGCATTATCATGTTACACGCATCGCATATAAAGTACGGCTTTCTCTATAGTGTACAAACTATAGAAGTAGGATTTTGCGCAAAGTTTAAGGGCGGTAGCTAAAAATACGTGGTACAGTCACGTTAGCGTGAGCACCGCCTACATTCGAAGTCAACGTGCAATAACCACTGACAGACAGTAATTTGCAGCACTGGCAGTTGAGAACATATAAAGCGTGTTGGGAGGACGCGGAAAAAAAGTGCAGTCGTTGCCGTAATGCGGAAACAGAGCGATTTACCTAACTTCCAAAAGGGCTCGATGATTGACTTTTCGCCAAGGGTGGAGGCATTTCCAAAGCGACTAAGATTGTAAACTGTTCGCCAGCCGACGTGGTTCAAGTATATGGTGCATCGCGAAATAGCGCTATCCAGAATGGGCGCTCAGGTAACAATGATGCAATGTGGGCCGTAGATGCTACTGCGTATTGGCCTCCGCATCAGGCGCCTGACCTATGAGCTCACGCTGACATCTGTCCATCGTCCACGAAGGCTGGAATTTACACGCCAATGCTGCAGCCGGGCGACCACTAAGTGGCGACAGGTGGCCTTTTCAGATAAATCACGTTATTTTGTCCCATCGGACAAATGGCTGCTAGCATGTACGACGCGAAACGTCAGAAGGCAAACACGCTGAAACCAGGAGGGAGTTCTATGGCATTTCCTGGGTGATCTCCTCATTATGGGAGGCACAACGGATCAAAACAAATATGCACCTATCCTTTTGGACCATGTCTACCCCTAAATGAATTTGAAGCCATTTTGACTATTTTTCGACCGTGACTGTCTCAAGAAATATAAAGGTTTTTTTAAATAACCGCTACCTGTCACAAACTTTGTTGACTATTGTATTACTTATTTCTTTAGCGACACGTTTCGAGGGAATACCTGATCTTCAGGCTAAATGGCATTACAAAAACAATTTTACAATAAGGTCATACTGATATTACATAGTCTTTTCGTAAATGCTGTGGTTGTCCTGTGGAAGAAGGGAAAACTTTGTAAGAAGCCATGTCACTTCGGAAGCTGGACTGATGTTTGCTTGAAAATGTTTGGTAACGGTCACTCACTTTGCTCTTCTGGCGTGGCTGTCTCGTTGTCACGCGCTGAGGTGTTTCCATTTCCGTGGCTCTCTTGGCTTTCTTGGTCACTGTTCACAAATTTTCGATAACGTAACAGTAACTTGGAAACATGATCCCACAGAGAAACTTAACAGATCAGGAATTTATAAAATTACATGCAGTCATTGCAACAAATATTTCATTGGCAGCTGGCCGCTGTGGCCGAGCGATTCTACGTGCTTCAGTACAGAATCGCGTGACAGCTACGGTCTCAGGTTCGAATCCTGCCTCGGGCATGGATGTGTGTGATGTTCTTAGGTAAGTTTGGTTTAAGTAGTTCTAAGTTCTAGGGGACTGATGATCTCAGAAGTTAAGTCCCATAGTGCTCAGAGCCATTTGAATTTGAATTGTTCTAACATATGTCACGACAGTTCACTTCACTACGAACCAAAACACTGTTCGCGAACAATCGGAGGGAATCAAGTCATTGATTAGTCGAATACCATAATTTAAGATCACTGCTTACGACCGTAATGTCTTAGTCGCGAGCCATTCTGTCTTACTTTGAAGAACTACGACTGAAAACAACTTGTGTCACTGATTGTCTTAAGAATAGTGTTTGCTTCGAATCTCTGTCGCAGACAATCAACCCTTCGTTTAAGATTTACCGTAAAACAAAATGTATTAAACAGGCCTTATCTTCGCTATGGAAATACTGTCCTCTCTAAAACGCCGAGAGCACTCAAAGACAAACGACACCACTCCTTTCCCTTGTTTCAAGACACGCAACGTCATTCACTTCTCGTCAACACGATTATACTACTAATACACCTCTCTGTGATTTCACAATAACTTACATGGGGTAGTAATAGTAAAAATGTAGCCAAAGGAGGGGTGGTGGCACCTGCATGTAACTTAACAAACACGTAAATTGAAGACACGCGCGGAAAAACGTGCTAACCCTCAAATGTAAAAAACCTACAGATAAGTGGTGCCGTATGTTGCTGGGTACGGGATCTATCGAAACTGACATTGGTCTCACCCCTAAATATCCTAATGCGATATTTATGGGTGAGACCAATGTCAATTCTGATAGTTGCCATATGCAGCAACAGATAGCAGGCTCTTAGATTTGAGAGTCAGACCATTTTTCCGTGCATGTCTTCAGTTCAAGGAAATGATGTGTGGGACCACGTTGGAAAATTCGCATCACCATCATCCAATCGTCAACATATAAAATTGACCAAATGAGTTCATCCAATTACAGAAAAGAACTTTCTCCTATTATCTTTAGCTACCTCGAATTTATCGCTACGGAACATGTATAAAATTATAAAAAAGTAATTTTGTTACTCAAAACTGTCATTTCAGATTTAAAAAGTTTTATGCGGAGCAGCTCCTGTGAACTAGTTTCTCCACAAGATGTTAAACTGGTTTCATTTTATTCCAGTGGCAGTTATGGACTGACAAAACAATTTGTGTCAAAAATTCACTTGAAGCTTGCGTTACAGTAGCTCTGAATACGGCAGAGATTTACAATTAACTGTAAATACGTGACGTGTGGACAAATTAAAACGACAATTTTATACGGTGATCTGAATCCAATTATTGGCTATATAATAAAACGAAAAGGATTTTATCAGTTTATTTGATACGTAGAGACGCTGAAAAAATATGGAAAAGGAAGAAAATAATCGGACTCACCCGAAGGGATAACTACTGTAACAGAGTAAATAAACAGAAAAAAATTTCACGAAATATTATTTTCCTTTTGTGCTATGAAATGTCACGCACTACTATGCGTTTCATGGTTTCCTCATTAAGAAAAACGCAGTTTAACATGATCATTGTAAGAAATTAGTACTGCATCATTTGTGAGGCTGAATGTTATCTGATACGTTGCCTTTGATTCCCTTGCTCTTTTGGACAGTCTTTAAAATTAGTTTTGCTTGAAACTAAAATAAAATTATTAAGAGACAGGTGATTTACCATGTTAGATTTATTGAGATATCATTTCCGGGGCGATATTTTATCTGAAACGTCGCCTTTAATTTAACCGACTGTGTGAGAGCTGTGTGATGTTAATATTGCTTCGAAATCAAGGTGTAAAGAATTCAAGACAATAAAAAAAATAATGGTTTAAAAATTGCTTCGTGGTTCTGTATAACTCATCGCGACTTATCATTTGGAACCATGCGCAATTCGAAAAGTTTGAAGAATATTGCTGCGGCACATTGTCCTGCATGTACACTAGTATAGATTAGTGGGTTGCGACGGCAATTAAATACTAATCACGTTTTCCACAGTTCTGCTAACAGAGGAACACTGGAATTTTTCTCTACCCTATCGGTACTTTGCACCCCGAGGGGAAACATACGCTAGCAAAATCCATAAAATCCCTACAGCCTAGATATCCGGTCTAAAGTTAGGGAGGGCCTAAAGGTTTCAATTTTGTTACAAATGGGCATGCAAAAATTAAAGTACATACTCAGTTTATCAATGTCAACGGCCTTGCCTCAGTGGTAACACCGGTTCCCGTCAGATCACTGAAGTTAAGCGCTGTCGGGCTGGGCTAGCACTCGGATGGGTGACCGTCCGGTCTGCCGAGCGCTGCTGGCAAGCGGGGTGCACTCAGTCCTTGTGAGGCAAGCTGAGCAGCTACTTGACTGAGAAGTAGCGGCTCCGGTCACGAAAACTGACAACGGCCGGGAGAGCGGTCTGCTGAGCGCATGCCCCTCCGTGTCCGCATACTGTGATGCCCGTGGGCTGAGAGGATGCCACGGCGCCCGGTCGGTACCGTTGGGACTTCCAAGGCCCGTTCGGACAGGAGTTTCACTCAATCACTAGAGCTAAATAAAGATACTTCATTTTATATAGGTGTACTAGAGAAAATTATTGTTTTTCTCTTTTTTTCTAATAATCTGACAACTGACATTTTAGATGAAGCGCACAAGTGTATTTCATAGAACGAATTTATGACACACTGCTGATTATCGTTTTTCAATATTTAAGAAACGCCACTGAAATTCAGTAAATGTTAAAAGCTGTTGCCAGTCCAAACACTGGTTTGAAGCAGCTTTCCACGGTACTGTATTTAATGCGCCTCCCATCTCTGCAGAGCTACTGCAGCCCATACAAATTAGAACTTGCTTACAGAATTCAAACCTTGATATCTCTCTAAAAATTTTGCTACTCGAATTTTCGCCAATCAAGTAATTAACTGTTCCTTGATTCGTCAGGATGCGTTGTATCTGCCTACCCCCCTCTTTAATGGTCTCTTTTTTTTTCCTGACTGCATTTGGTTCCCCATCATTGGTTAACCGATCTACCCACTTAATTGTCAGTATTGTGCTGAAATACCATATATCAAATGCTTCTTGCTTGTAACATGTATCACCAAAGTTTATCCATAACGTTACACTCTAGACAAATAAAGCAGGAAAACACTAACACTTAAGTTTAAATTACTTTTTAAAATATTTCTCTCTTAAAGAAGAACTTTAAGAAAGACTCGTCTACTAATTCCAGCGTCTCATTTCCTAGTACTGCCAGCACCATTTGACTTAGTTCGGCTATGTTATCATTGTTTTACTTTTGTTTGAAGTTCATTAAAGATGATAATTTTACATATCATTCATTGTTACTTCAGTAACAAACATATGCCGATAATAAGTACATGTGAAATATTGATTTTATATCGGTGTTCTGTGGTCTCCCTTACTGAAATATCTGTGGTATTCTATGGCAAAAATCATAGCGCAATACTAAGCTACCTGTTTAACTAATTTTTTTTGTTGAAGTGAAGGTGAGGATATACAGGAATCGTAACATAAATGTTATTCACTAATTTCTTCACTCACGGATCAATTTACAAATGATAAATGATTCTTCATTATCCGTTCATTTTTCAACACTTCCTCCCGAACTTAGGTTCTCCATCTCAATAACCTCTATATCTTTTTGTATTTAATCGTAAAATTAGACATATCGATAGTGACGAAATTATCTCAAAGATAAAATTTCGAAGACCATTATTATAGTACTGTTGGACTGGTAGGAACTATCCTTCCTTCTAAATGTGAAGCAGTTTGCCAATCGGTTTCAAGCGGTACACACGCAGTAAACAATTAGATATCGTTAAGGGTCGTTAGTCCTACTGAAAATCGCCAAGCCAACTGGCGTGATCCTGTTCCTTTAATGTGAGTATTACATTCAACTAAGAGGATAATGAAGAGATGGAAGGCTGCAATAACAGCTTAGAAAAGCAAACTTAGCCGAAGACACAGTATGTACTGATCTCTAACTATCTTCATGTCTTAACTACATTTAACGTGGTGTGCCTCTTCTTACTAATTTATTTCTGAGAGGGGTTGGGAACAGGGGGCACACTGGATTTGGGATGGGGAAGGCAGTGTCAAACGTATAGAAGAACTGTGCCTGAGCAACCAGTAGGGACTCTGACATTAGCAGAAAATATGGCAGGTAGAGTAAAGTGATGTCATCGTGAAAGTTGCGTCCCCAGGCGAGTCCCCAGGAGTGAGGGTTTCGTTTACGACACGTCATCATCAGTCTAGTGGCCAAACAGCGCCAAGGGTAACAACTTTTTTCAGTGGGAGACCGACGCTCTGCCGTTTCCGGAATAGTGCGTTCAGCAAATAACGATCGCTTTCCGAAAGAAACATGGTATGCCGTGAAGCAAGTGCTTAGCCTCGAGCACAGTTTTTTATTTTCTCAGGGTATAAGGAGAAGATTTTTGGAAAAGAGGAGCAGATCTAGAAGTCATTGAAGTTTTGATGTGACGTGTTTTTCTCGGCGCGATTTTTTCAGAAGTGGCAATTACGCAATTGGCAGACTGTGAGTTCTTAAACAATTGGCGGTCACCTTTTGCTTGGCAGGAAGGAACGAGCAGGCTGTACGATTCAGACGGAATGTTCAGAGAATTCGACGTGGGTCTTGGCCCTCAGTAGATCTCTCTCGGCTGTGGTCCTCACTCGATCAGCTGCCGGGGGGTCCAGAATCCACGGCAGTGGAAGCGGGACCCTCTCTCTATACTTCAGATAGCCAGCTGTGACAACACACTGCACGTCTCATGCTAATAACTAGCGGTGAGCGTTATTAGCAGTATCGGCATCTTAGGACACTCCTTGTTCAGAATTTAGTCTGATTATTGCAGTTATCTGTCCCACATTCACCAATGCATTGTTGGATGCATACGTTTTTCAGTCTAACAATAAGGCAAAAAGTCACTTTGTTCGACGGTTAGAAACTCAAGTGTCATTTCAGAACGTCAGTACCGTCCATAAGATACTTTCTTAAAGCTTTGAAGTAACTCTATGAACCACCAGATTTCTTGGTGTAAGTATATATACTGTCAGATAGATGCATTCCGCGTTTGTGTTTTATTTCAATAATTTAATGTGTTCTTTTAAAACTTCGTTTCTGTTCACACCTTCGATAAATCCTATTTTCATCTTGTTTCTATTGACACCTTTCATAAATCCCATTTTCAGTATTATGCAATTCTGCAGTTTAGGATCCAGAGCTAGGGTCGTAACATTTCATCACACTACATAATCTGTTTGCGCAGAGTAATTCAGTTTGGATATTAAAAATGTCTCTGTCTCGTAACTAGGTTTCTGAGTCACGTTAACAGTTTCAAACTCCCGTGGCGTTTTCCAGTATTTATTCTGTAAACTAGCCGTCGAATTTTCAGACTATTGAAAACATAAGACAGATGTTTGTGGAATACCACAAAATATGGGACGTTGAATCTAAGAATTCATACGAAACATTTTGAAGAGTGAAATATCGAAGGAACTGATAGTAGTCTGAGGTGCGGTAACTGTATTACAACCATTACTATTCACTGTACATACAAACGAACTGGTGGGTGTAGTCGATAGCTCTCATTTCCAAACGACTCATCTGCAACAGAGAAAAATTGTTCCGAAGTACAGGAGCACCTGGCAACAACCAGTGCTTGATACACGGGCTGAAAGTTGGGCATCCACAGCAAGAATTATAATGCAATATGAGTAAATAGGCAAAGAGGATATACTGTCAAGTTGAATTATGACATATGTAACAGTGTTTACAGTCGTCCACCTGTATCAATTTTAGCGGCGGATTACGTACAATGGTAAGAGTGATATTCATAAGCTGGTTTTCATACGATTCTTGAGCATTATTCGTCAGTTTAGGAGCATTCTCCACTTCTATCTACAGAATAGATAGACAAAGTTCGTAGACAAATTACGACTTATTACGTGATTGAAACTTCCTAGCAGATTAAAACAGTTTGTCGCAGCGGGACTCGAGCCAGAGACCTTTGCTTTTCGTGGGCAAGCTGTCTACCGACCCTTTTTTTATCCCCTTTACGGGAACGGTTGTATTAACCGCTTTATTTATTTATTTTTCCTACTAAATGAGTAAAATGTTGTAGGTAATGACAAAGCAAATAACAATCTCTGTTGTTCTAACATAAATGACCGTCTTCTTCATAAAAAAATTCTTGAAAACGTAAATAAGTACACTTTTGCAAGATCAGTTTTTTCTCAGATCACGTACCATAGCAGTTTTTGTTTTGATTTTTTGTTTTCTGTTATTTGTTTAGACAACATACCGAGTGAGCTATCCAAGCACGACTAACGACCCGTCGTCACATCTCTCCTTTCGCACTTAAATCTTCTAATTTCAAAAATTTAGAGAATTTCTCCATCTTGGATAACTCAGTTCGAAGAGCACTTGCCCGTGAAAGGAAGTGTCCCTAGTTTCGAGTCCCAGTTCGAAACACAGTTTTAATGAGTTACGAAATTTTAAAGCACTGTACATCTCACTGCAGAGCGACAAATTATTGTAGTTCATTGGGTTTGTGCAACACAGAAACGACAACAATGTCTACGGAGAGACTAAGTGCCTCATGTAATATCTAAATATAACGGAAGACTAGCCAAAAAATATTACGGCAACCATCTTCCGTGCTGACTTTAGTTATAAAATTAAAAATGGGGCTTACCAGCAAGTATGTGTTTCTGCAATCACTGGAAAATGAGACAGGAAGTGGGTCACGTGATACTAACACACTACCATATACTATGACCTCGGCGTCCTGCGCTATCTGTCCAATACTGCTTGTTTTCCAGCAGCCAATCACACAGTTACGTTCAGATTACGGATGCCTTTGGGTGATGGTGAACTGGAGAATGCAATTACTTCGTTGGACGGCGTTATTGGTCTATCACGGAAACCGCACGTGGACCGTTGTAAACAGGACCGTGAGACTGTCAAACGCAGAGCACCGCTGTTAACATGGTTACTGCGGGATGAGATGGAGCCGTGCTGGCCAGTACAGCGTCATCCGGGAGATGTGCCGGGCTACGTGTCTGGTATAGGACGCATAAAGCTGCGGCCTCATCTTCTACCGGACAACCAAGCCCTGGCGGCAATTCTGCGCGGAGAACGCTTTACGGCGCCAGCTCCTGCTCGTATCCAGCTGCGCTACTCAGCTCTAACGCCTCTGGCTGATTTCATTAGATTCCTACTGACTTGAGCGTACTATGGACGCAGACGGAGAGACTTCCTCGAACTGTTTGTTATCTACATCAACGGTACTCAACCAGTCACCTTTATTTTATTGTATTTCATTTATCATTACCTTCCTCTCGAGGGGACGTGGACCCAAAAGAAGTGACAGATAGGGAGGGGGGGAGGGGGGAGGGGGGGAGGGGGGAGGGGGGGAGGGGGGAGGGGGGTAAGGGGGGAGGGGGGAGGGGGGAGG
Source organism: Schistocerca cancellata (assembly GCF_023864275.1). NCBI lineage: Eukaryota > Metazoa > Arthropoda > Insecta > Orthoptera > Acrididae > Schistocerca > Schistocerca cancellata. The sequence goes on along the minus strand of NC_064630.1, from coordinate 499,870,169 downwards.
GGGGGAGGGGGGGAGGGGGGGAAATTATCATTCGCTTCGCGCGTGCGTTTTGTATTTAATTTATTGACTGTTCTCTTAGTTACTGTTGTTGTTGTGGGATTCAGTCTAAAGACTGATTCGATGCAGGTCTCTACGCTGGTCTCCCCTGTGAAAGCCTCTTCATCTCTAAAAATAGTACTGCACCCTATGTTCATTTGAACCTGCTCGCTATATTCATACGGTGGTCTCTCTCTACAGTCTTTACACCCCACCCTTCCCTCCATTACTAAACTGACGACTCCTTTATGCTCTAAGATGTGTCAACGGATATGTTCTTTTCGTCAAGTTCTGCCATAAATTTCTTTTTGCACCAATTCGATTCAGTACCTCTCCATTCCTATTAACTCTACCCGCCTAAACTTCGAAATTCTTCTCTAGCACATCCTCTTTGCTACTTACAGACGAATATGTATTGATACCATAAAGTATGGCTTCCCAATCAAGTGCCGTTCATGAAAATGAAATTTCGACTACCATTTAGTTTAGAAATGAAACCCAATCAAATAAAGCAAAAAAAAAAAAAAAAAAAACACAAAAAAACAGTCAACAAGACAATGGAATCAGATACGTGCTTACCAGGTTCAAGAGAGGCACTAACGACAATGAGTCACGTGACTTTTATAACAAACATTATTAACACTACGATTATTATTGCTCTTATAGATACTACTACGTTTTAAACATTGATGTATGTCTTTACTTCATATTTATGTCTAACTTTCCATTAGATAATAATTAAAGTGTGAATTATTCATTCATTCAAAAAAAGTTTATCTAATTTCTTAAAAATATCAGACCTAACAAATAAAAGACGTTCAATATTTTCAGTTTCGTGAGCCAGAAAATTTAACAAAAATGCTTTTTGTCGTAAGTCATTTTATCTTCAAGTACAGACATTAAGTTATAAAAGTTTTTTCCACTGTTCTATCTTTGATTATGGCAATAATTTGTACGTAGGAGAGTTTGTAGACGAGATAAAACTTTGAATTTAAACACGGAAGACTTGTGGTGGTTGTGGAGGTGGTGGTGGTGGTGGTGGTGGTGGTGGTGGTGATGATGATGATGGTGGTGGTGGTGGCGGCGGGTAAGGATGTAGGGTCGATGATGATCAATCCAAAGCACAAAGGCGGCATCGAGCGAAAACTTTGAGAACTTCTGCCACAGCGACAGAAAGAAAACTTCGGTGCATGGAAATCTACAGTTGTTCCTATACGTCATACAGCCGGCCGCGGTGCTCTAGCGGTTCTAGGCGCGCAGGCCGGAACCGCGCGACTGCTACGGTCGCAGGTTCGAATCCTGCCTTGGGCATGGATGTGTGTGATGTCCTTAGATTGGTTAGGTTTAAGTAGTTCTAAGTTCTAGGGGACTGATGACCACAGATGTTAAGTCCCATAGTGCTCAGAGCCATTTTTTATACGTCATACAAGGCTCATGGCGACACCATTTCTGAATAAGTACGCTGTAAAGTATCCCAGGACTGCAATTTCAGGCAGTAAAAATCGCTTGAAAACAAAGGAAGGATGAATATGTCTGGGAATACACCTTGATGTTGGAGGACCATGTTATGATAATAATAATAATAATAATAATAATTACTGTTATTATTACCGAGAACGGCAAAGCGAATATCGGCATCAACGATTTCCGGAATACTGGCTTTCCACATGCGTTCTTCGCAGCGAAAAAGCGACCTTCCTGTACGGTTTACTCACTCCATGTCAACTCTTCGTTTCCCCTTCCGAAACTACCGAAAAAAACAACATGTTCCTCCATGAGATCCATAGCACTGTAGGTAGAGCGCTTAGGCTGTTGCGGCTCCTTGACTACAAGAAGGCATTTGATACCATCGCACACTGCCGTTTAGTGAAAGAAATTCAAGCTTACTGAGTATCAAACCAAATTTCCAACTGGATTCAAGACTTACATGCAGACAAAGCTCAATACTTCGCTCTTCACTTAACAAAATTTACAGACGAAAGGTAGTTTCCGGGTCACCCCTAGGAAGTGTTATAGGAACGTTACTGTTCACCATATATATATATATATATATATATATATATATATATATATATATATATATATATATATATATATATATATATATATATTCCTGGAAATTGAAATAAGAACACCGTGAATTCATTGTCCCAGGAAGGGGAAACTTTATTGACACATTCCTGGGGTCAGATACATCACATGATCACACTGACAGAACCACAGGCACATAGACACAGACAACAGAGCATGCACAATGTCGGCACTAGTACAGTGTATATCCACCTTTCGCAGCAATGCAGGCTGCTATTCTCCCATGGAGACGATCGTAGAGATGCTGGGTGTAGTCCTGTGGAACGGCTTGCCATGCCATTTCCACCTGGCGCCTCAGTTGGACCAGCGTTCGTGCTGGACGTGCAGACCGCGTGAGACGACGCTTCATCCAGTCCCAAACATGCTCAATGGGGGACAGATCCGGAGATCTTGCTGGCCAGGGTAGTTGACTTACACCTTCTAGAGCACGTTGGGTGGCACGGGATACATGCGGACGTGCATTGTCCTGTTGGAACAGCAAGTTCCCTTGCCGGTCTAGGAATGGTAGAACGATGGGTTCGATGACGGTTTGGATGTACCGTGCACTATTCAGTGTCCCCTCGACGATCACCAGTGGTGTACGGCCAGTGTAGGAGATCGCTCCCCACACCATGATGCCGGGTGTTGGCCCTGTGTGCCTCGGTCGTATGCAGTCCTGATTGTGGCGCTCACCTGCACGGCGCCAAACACGCATACGACCATCATTGGCACCAAGGCAGAAGCGACTCTCATCGCTGAAGACGACACGTCTCCATTCGTCCCTCCATTCACGCCTGTCGCGACACCAGTGGATGCGGGCTGCACGATGTTGGGGCGTGAGCGGAAGACGGCCTAACGGTGTGCGGGACCGTAGCCCAGCTTCATGGAGACGGTTGCGAATGGTCCTCGCCGATACCCCAGAAGCAACAGTGTCCCTAATTTGCTGGGAAGTGGCGGTGCGGTCCCCTACGGCACTGCGTAGGATCCTACGGTCTTGGCGTGCATCCGTGCGTCGCTGCGGTCCGGTCCCAGGTCGACGGGCACGTGCACCTTCCGCCGACCACTGGCGACAACATCGATGTACTGTGGAGACCTCACGCCCCACGTGTTGAGCAATTCGGCGGTACGTCCACCCGGCCTCCCGAATGCCCACTATACGCCCTCGCTCAAAGTCCGTCAACTGCACATACGGTTCACGTCCACGCTGTCGCGGCATGCTACCAGTGTTAAAGACTGCGATGGAACTTCGTATGCCACGGCAAACTGGCTGACACTGACGGCGGCGGTGCACAAATGCTGCGCAGCTAGCGCCATTCGACAGCCAACACCGCGGTTCCTGGTGTGTCCACTGTGCCGTGCATGTGATCATTGCTTGTACAGCCCTCTCGCAGTGTCCGGAGCAAGTATGGTGGGTCTGACACACCGGTGTCAATGTGTTCTTTTTTCCATTTCCAGGAGTGTATATATATATATATATATATATATATATATATATATATATATATATAATCATCTAGTAGAAAACTTCAGAAGCTTTTTAAGAATGTTCGCAGATGATGCGGTTGTTTGTAAGAAAGTTGCAACGCAAGAAGAAAGTATCCATTTGCAGAACAACCTGCAGAGGATTAATGAATGGCTCATGTTCTGGCCGTTAACCCTGGACAAATATAAATGTAACACATTGTCCATAACAGTAGAAGAAATTCACTACTTTACAACTAAAATATCGACTACAAATTACTGGAAATAGTATCTAGCACCGCAAGTGAAATGGCCAAATAAAACAAATAATAGGAAAAGGAGATGCGAGACTGGGATTCATAGGAAGAGTCTTAAGAAAATGTAGCTTATCGAAGAAGGAAGTGACTTACAACGAGCTTGTTCGACCGATTCTTGACTATTCTTCATCAATCTAGGATCCTTATCAGGCAGGAGTGATACAAGAGGTAGAGGAAATCCCACAAAGAGAGGCGCGTTTCGTCGCGGGTTCGTTTTGTGGGCAAGAGAGCTTTGCAGAGTTGAACAAACTCCGGTGGAAGACGTTGCAAGAAAGGCGTTGTGGGTCACGGAGAGGTTTTCTATACAAATTTCGTGTCAGTACTTTCCGGGACGACTCGGACAACAAATTACTTCCTCCCACATACCTACGAGAAAATTCGAGATATCAGAGCTAACACGAGTACAGAGGCTTACCGGCAATCTTTCTCCCCACAGGCCAATCGCCAGTGGAACAGGGAAGAGGTTATCAGTCAGTGAGACCATAGTACATTTCACCACACACCTTTATGTGGCTTGCGGAATACGGCGTAGTTGTAGATGCAAATCGAAATGTAAGATCTCTATAGACGATGTGTTGTGTTTACATGTTTCCATTATTTTGTCATAAACGAAAATGAAAACGATGTATCGCAAATGTCGTTGGCAATATTTCGCTACGACATTCATAAAATAGAAACTGAATTTGCCACTTTCCATATTTACACTTACTCATAACCTCTCCGAACCAGCTCTCACTTCATTTCCTCTTAGCTTCCACACACTGTGTTTCGATAAATTTAAACCACTTGACATTGCATCATTTAAGTGCGAATGATTATAAAAGGGGTAACGAGTTGATACCGAAAATAGTACACAAAACCTACAATATATAATTCGCATACTTGATGTGAGACCTGCTCAACAAGTCAAACTCTAGCCAGATCCACTTTTGTAATGGTATGGCATCTTTGGCAGTTCGAAACGCTGCCAAAGAGGACGAAAGAGTGCGTCATTTTAGCTGCGTTCTGTTCACACGACTGACAAGAAAAACTGTTTCATAGCCTGGTTACTGCATACATTGACTTTTATTCATAAATCGTTATTAAGGTGCGCATTTGGAGATTCAATTATATTACTGAGAACATCTCAACAATATTCTACAGTTGGCCTTCAGAAATGGAATCGATTCACGAGAGAAACGTTGGCCAGCTGTGCTTTCCTAAAAGGGACTAAACAGAATATTAAATTAATTATTCGCTTAAAAACAAAGTATGTCATAACTACGCTAGGATTTTATTTCCTTGCTTAAAATGTTAGCCGTTTCCACCCTTTCTTTTCTGAATCTATATCTAAACTCCCCAAACCACCTTACCGTGTCTGCCGTAAGGTGTATTATGTACTAGATTCATCTCGTCATTTTAATATCTACAGTGACGAGCCAAAACATTATGTGCATCTGCTTAAAAGCGCGTTTGGCGTCTTTGGAGCGAAAGGGATCCGATGTTTGTTGGTAGGTTTGTGGAGTCACGTCTACGCACAGATCATGTAGTTCGCGTAAGTAACAGGCCACTGATTTGAGTACGTGGTGATGGCGACCGTCAGCGACCCAGATGGATGCCATCTTATTTATATCGGGCGAATTTGATCGCCGAGACATCAACTTGAGTTCACTACAACCCTTCCTGAAACCTACTGTAGCACGGTTCTGGCTCCGAGACACGGATAATTATTCTGCTGAAAGATGACATCGGAGTCGGGGAAGGCATCAAGCATGAAGGGACACATGTGGTTTGCAGCTATTACTACCACAGGTCCGATGCAAGCGCAGGAGAATGTCTCCCCTAACATAATACGGCTCTCACCAGCCGTTTCGAACCGCCGATGACTACATTTGTGCAAACGACCATCGAACTACGACAAAAATGTAATTTACCCGAAGAGCCAACACGTTTCCATCGACCGACGGTCGAATCTCGATGGTCCAGTGTGGACGGCAGTCGTAACTGACGATGTCGTTAGGTCAAAGTGTGAACGCTTAGGGGTAGTCTGCTGCAGGGCTCCCATCTTCAACAATGTACTATGAATATTGTGTTCCGAAACATTGTGCGTGCACCATCACTGTGCTCTGCTGGCGGAGAGGCCACAGATCACCATCTGTCCTACTTTACAGAGCAGGCAAGCCTCCGAACCCAATGTTCAGTGAAGAATCGTGGACGTTCAACCATTTAGCGTCTAGCGGTAGTTCCACTGTCCCACCTCTTTCCGTAAATGCTTACGACAATAGCACGTGAACACTCGACCAGCTCCGTCGTTTTCGAGATATTCTTTCACAGACTCTGCGTAATAATGATCTGCCCTCTGTCAAAGTCACTTATTTTAATAAAGTACCTCACGTCCAGCCCGTGTCTTCGCTCGGGTGATTCCCCGTCCGTGTCTGGTCCAGTTACATACCTCTGTTGCCGCGTAACGTACCCGGAACGCCACCAGGCAGCATCCAACGTCGCGATGGGCAGTGAACATAATGTTTAGGCTTATCACTGTATTTTATGATGGCACGTGGGAAGTGAGTGCGTGAAATCGCAGTTTCTTGAGGACAGTATACGTGTTCAGGAGCCGCTACTTGGACGGGGAGTGCTCCGACTTCAGATCGAATCCGCCCAGCGGATTAACGAAGGTTCGGTGTGCCACCCAGTTTCCAGTCTTTAAGTGGTTCCCCAAATTCCACTAGGTTAATACCGGGTTGGTACCCAAGTCGCGCCTCAGTCAACCGATTTGCAAACATTTAGAAACCTTTCACTCACTTCCAAATGAATAACATGACATGCAGACAATGCAGCTACACATATTTCGTCCTGGGGAGTAAAGGACTGGTGACAGGAAGGGTATCGGGCCACACTTTCAATTAACCACGCCAAATCCGTAAATAACCATACTGACCCTGGGCCGATGCGGGGCAAGGGGATAAGAAAAGAAGAAGAATCGCCATTTTATAAATCCGAATGTCACCAATTTTAAAGTCGTACCCACAAAGTAAAAATGTAACTTGATGGGTTTCAGATCATGAGCATTCGAAATTATTCGAATAACGATTTCCACGATGCCTACCGCATTTCGTATCACATCCAGATACAGTTTGTCAAGATTTTGTGTGACGGTATCGTGTTCGTTGAACGAATTCTTGATTTCAAACTCCAACAACTGATCGAGATGACTGCCTTCTAACTTACCACTTTCATGAGGAGATAACATTTCTTCAGGAGTTCCAATACATCTGCGTTTCATCTGCAGCAGCCTCGACTAGATGTGGTTTTTCACGTTAAATGACTACGAACCTCGTACTAGATCTGTGTATCAGATTATTAATATTTAACAGCTGTGGATGATCCTAGCGACTGATCGCTGCTCGCATATTCACAAGGCGTAGGATCTTCCCGTTTATTTACATGTAAGAGGTGCTATCTAAAATTTTCGGGACTGGTGCTGCCACCTGTTGAAAACCCTACCTCTGGACTAGTGGTCACCATCACCCTCGAAGTAGTTCCCATCCGCACGTACACACCGGTCCCAGCGCTACTGTGACCGGTCAAACATTTTCTGGAAGTCCTGTTCTTTGAGGGTGTTTGTCACCGCCAGCGATGCTTCTTGAATCCTCTCTAGAGTGTCGAACCGACGGCCTTTCAAATTGAGTTTCAGTTTTGGGAACAGGAGCAGCGCGAAGTCGCAAGGTACCGAATCTGGCGAGTACAGCGGGTGGGGTACAACCACCATGTTGTTTTTGCCAAAAGGGTCCTGGTGAACAAGGACGTGTGACAGGGCGCGTTGTCGTCATGCAGCAGCCAGTTCCCTCGACGCCAAAGTTCAGGCCGTCATCGCTGCACGTTTTCACGGAGCCGTCGCAAAACGTCACAGTAGTACGTGGAATTCTCTGTTTGGTTGGGTGGAACGAATTCTTTGTGGACAATTCCCTTAGTACCAAAGAAAACGATGATCATGCTCTTCACTTTGCTCTTCGCCTGTGTTCCCTTTTTGGGTCTTGGAGAGACTGGGCTCTTCCACTGGGATGATTCTTGCTTTGTCTCTAGGTCATAACCATAAATCTAGCTGTCATCGCGGGCGATAACCCGTGATAAGATCGTTGGATCATCAGATGCGGTGTGACGAAGGTCCGTGCACACTTCAAAATGCTGTGCCTTCTGATCGGCAGTCAAGATCCTTGGCACAAATTTTGCGGCGACACGATGCATGCCCGATTCATCAGTCAACATTCGTTGATATGTCCCATAACCAATACCCACTTCATCCGCAAGGTCTTGAGTGGTTCGACGTCGATCAGCACGAACCAGTTGTTGAAGTTTGGCAACAATGTCTGGCGTTGTGCGGCTAATGGACTTTCCAGCGTGGGCATAATCATCGACGTCAGTACTGCCGGCCCTGAACCAAGCGCACTCGTACGGCTCATGCTATGTCGCCCAAACACTTGCTGAATCATTGCAAGGGTCTTTATGGCGCTTTTCCCGAGATTCGTACAGAATTTGATACAGACGCGCTGTTCTGTTCGCGGATCCATCGTAAAATCGCCACACCACAAACACAGAGTATTATGAAATCACTGTGGACACGCAACACGTCCTCCCGCACACTGACTCACTAGATATGAAGCTCTCGCCACCTAGCGGTACCAAGATCTACTACTCATACTTTCCAGATGGCAGCACCAGTCCCGATAGTTTTTGATTCCGCCTCGTATTATATTATGTTTATTTATGTTGTCGATCAGGTGCAATCACTGCACCGAGAGCTGATCTTCTGTAAGTGTCTCCACATTTTGTACCAGTTTTCTATCAATGTCACCTCGCGGTACAGAACTGCATCACCTCAGAGAGCCTATTAGAGCTGCAGAGTTATCTGCCAGTTTATTGACACAAACCATGAACGCGAACGGCCCTATAGCACTATCTTCAAGCAGGCTTTACTCCACTTTCGCTTGTGGTGACGGCTTGGCATTAAGAAATACGTCGGAGTTCAGTCGAACAGGAAATCCACAACCAATTGCATAACTGTTTGAGTGTCCTCAATCCACGTGTTCTCTTTAAGAGGTAATTGTTCGGAACAGTTTCGTAGGCTTTCAGGAAGTCAAAAAACACGGCAACCGTTTGTGCTGCGCTACGTGCTTTCAGGGTCTAAAGAACGAAGGGATAAATTTAGGTTTTATACGATTGGTGTTTGCAGAAACCATGTTGATTTCTACTTATCTGTTTCGAATTCAGAAATCCATCTTACTCCTGCACAACATATGTTCAGTTCTGCAACGTTTTTGCTTCGGGGGGATAGGCCTATTGTTCTGTTCTTCTCTCCTGTGATGTTACTTATATAACAGAACGACCTGCGCCATTTTCCAGCAGCAAGGCATCCTTAGGTGCTCCAGCGAAGTACGACACAGTTGTTAGAAGAGCAGTTATTTCGCAGTTTCGAAAAACGAGGGTCGCTAAGAAATTAACACATCTCATTTACTTCTTCAACCATTATTTTTTGAGTGCAATAAAACACACACGAAAGGCAGATTGTTCCTTCTACACTCCCTGTTTTGACGTAATCCCCTTCCCCTTCTATGGCCTACTACAGCGATACACAAGTCCTCTCGGTATTACTCCTTTTTCTGGTCACGAAGCAATGACATCCATACTTCCTTTTCTTACTGACAGCTTCAGTGCCAGCTGCCGAGACGTGTTGCGCCGGTCCTCGCGAATGAACGCACCAGCAAGCTGCATCTTGTCAGGTATGACAGCAGTGGACGGCCTCCCCGAACGTTGAAAATCTGGAGCTCTGACGGACCGCCTTCTTGTAATGGACTCACTCTCTTTTCCCAGCGTCAGCCCGTACTTCTATCTGCTGCAGGTGCTCCATAAACTACACAGAAACGTTACTGAATGCTCCCAGATTCAATGACAACAAGCTGCTTGTAACGTACATCCATTATAGATGCTATTTTGAAACATTACTGCAGCTACCCTACCGGAAAATTTACGCACGCACTCCGAAGACTTCAAATAATGCACACCTAAAGTTTAGCATTTGTACCATTGTTTCTGGTCGAGAAAAGAAATGGTGCATTACTTTCTGGCCGACACTTGTTTCATGCAATGACCACCACATCTGAGAGCAAGGTGGTTCCTCAATCGAGTGAGACCTGTTCACTTACTTCTGTATCTCATTTCTCACCACCACTGGGACGGTCTAAAGGAGCACGTGTTGTGGTCATATTCGCAGTTATAGACAAAAGCATTTACTGTTTCAGTTCACTTTTTATCATTTTCTGTTACTGTGTCACCATGATTAACAATCATATGGAAGATGACTTTATTAAAAAAATTGTCATAAATATTCTCATTTTCTGACTCAAACATTCCCATACGTCACCTCATATGTCTGCTGTTACCCTCAAAAAATTGTAGCCGTTTCCATTTAGTTTATCTTCCTAATGTTACTATGCAGGCGTAGTTAGGCACTACCGATTTCACACTCAAAAGTAATACTTTGGGTGCAACGAGGGCAAAATCACAGTGTGCAGGAGTGATTTCAGAATTAGTCAACGACAGATGCTTTTTCCTGTGGCCTTCTCTGGATGAACAACGTGTCGCCTGAAGCCGCGCACGTGGCTTGTAAGTAAGGAAACTGCGGCAGTCTGGATCGAGATGGACGCACGTGGGATCGAAATCTGGCCTGTGCGACGCAGCTGCAGCGCGTTGGCACCACGCCATCTCGCTACGCTACGTGACTGTACTGTTCTCTGGAGAAACGTTCCAGGCATTTCCTTAGAGGCGTTTAACAGAACGGCTGAAATGTGACATGGCCTGCTGACAAAGATACGAAAATAACGACGGGATGGAGGAAAAAAGGATAATTGTGATATCCGTCAAATATTTTAAAAAATCTGTACAGATACATCATCAAGAACATCGTAACAAATGATAGAGTGTGTGAACGAAAAGCTCTCGAAGTATACTTTAGAATGTTTACAAATGTTCTCTGTGTCCACCCTTCGACAAACTGCATACTTCTAACCGGTAGTCCAATTTCGGCCACTGCCGACTCAGGACATCTGGAGTGCCGGTAAGACGAGCTGCAGCGATGCGGTATCGTAGGTCTTCGAGGTTCTGTGATAGAAGTGGAAGATATACATTATCCTCGTAACACCAAAAAAGAATATTGCAAGACGTCAAGTTCGACGCAAGTCGTGGACCTTCAAATAGCGCGAGACGCGCCAACCAGAGGCGTGGCAATGTCTCATTGAGACACACGCTACATAGTTGTTGTGGAAACGTGGAGGGGTGCCATATCGTTCAACAGTAAAATCCTTAATGAAATTTTCACTCTGCAGTGGAGCGTGCTTTGATATGAAGCCTTCTGGCAGATTAAAACCGTGTACCGGACTGAGACTCGAGCTCGGGACTTTGCCTTTGGCGGACAAGTGCCCTACCGACCGAGCTACCCAAGAACGACCCATGAGCTTTTGTCACAGCTTTAATTCCGCCACTTTGGAAGATAGGAGATCAGGTACTATCTGAAGTAAAGATGTGAGGGCGGATCGTGCGTGCTTGGGTAGCTCAGTTGAGGAAGCAAAAGGCAGAGGTCCCGGGTTTGAGTCCCGGTCCGTCAACAGTTTCAGTCCATCAGGAAGCCTTATAAAATCATTGCTACCAGTTTTAAGCCTTGGCATTAGCCACGACTGCAGCAAGTCGACTTAGGTGACACGTTTGACGGTTCTGCAGTCGGTGCTACTCCGTTCAGTCGTTTCTCAAACTAACTTTCCACACCACGTACAGTCTCATTTGTTGCGTAATGTTCAGCCGTTTACCTGAACTGACTTTTTGCAATGTTTCACGGACTTCATAACTGCCCTGTATTGAGAAAGTGAATCAGAATATCCCAGATCTAAACGCCCGTATCATGCATTTATCAGTGGAGATAACTCTAAAACTGATGGTCATGCGCGCGATGGTGACATAAATCAGAAAATATCGCCGGCCGGAGTGGCCAAGCGGCTCTAGGCACTTCAGTCTGGAACCGCGCGACCACTACGGTCGCAGGTTCAAATCCTGCCTCGGGCATGGATGTGTGTGATGTTCTTAGGTTAGATAGGTTTAAGTAGTTCTAAGTTCTAGGGGACCGATGACCTCAGATGTTAAGTCCCATAGTGCTCAGAGCCATTTGAACCAGGAAATATCGACTCGATGTTGTTCAGAGTTCCTGAATTGTAAGATTGGATATCATAAGAGTAAATGCTGCTGGATAGAGTGTGGCTATCGTCTTAGGCGTACGAGAAGCTAAGGCTGTCGTTCTGAGTGAGGATCGACGTAATTTGCGTTTATCTGTTGGCTGTGCACGGGTAAGTGACAGATATATAATAACCACAAGATAAACAAAACGTTACTTGCTTGATATGGGCTGGTATTACTTTCTGAGAGAAAGAAAAATGACCGCAGCAGGAACGGGCTGTAAATCTAAGAACTTTTACAGAAATAAAACAAATGGAATATTAAGATTTCGCATGCAGTGGACGAGGACATTACCACAGTAGGAGCATGAGGTCTGACAGAACAAGAATGGAGAACGGAATCTTCCGTGTCCTTTTGGAAAGAACAATCGAAGTTCCTTCTGTAAGAGACGGGGGAAAATGGACATTAAGACGCCCGCTGCCTTAGAAAGCGAATTTAGTGTGTTAACAATTGTGCCACGTCGTTTGGTTCCAGGCGCAAATCTACAAGGGCATCAGTCTGAGAGAGAATTTTTCTTCACGTGTGTCTTTTCTTACGAAGTCTTAACATTATTTATGTTATATGAAGTATATAAAATTTAATTTGTGAATTACGCAACCAGTCACAAACACTTTTTGAAACGTTTCATTTAAGTGCCTTAATCAGTTTCAGCGACCATACTCATCTTAAGGTGGCTAGCATTTTCAGTTACATAGATGATCTGATCACCAGCACATTGTCTGTTCCTGCACTACTCAAGAATATTAGAATATTTAAATCATTCCATAAGTTGATTCATTAATATCATCACGCTCAAGTGCTTGCATTTATTTAGTTATACATTCAAATAGAAGTATTCGCATACATAAATACCAGTAGATGGCGATTTGCTATGTTGTGGTCAATATGGTTTTACAGGTCGATTTACATATTTTTGAAATGCAAACAGCACACGTATTGTACATGTCTGACATTGTCAGCGTGGGACGATCTGTAGCATTATGAACATTGAATAAATTTTCAGCTGCCAAGATCGCTAAAATCATTTATTCATATAGATTACCGGTTTCGGTTCAAATGGTTCAAATGGCTCTGAGCACTATGCCACTTAACTTCTTAGGTCATCAGTCGCCGAGAACTTAGAACTAATTAAACCTAACTAACCTAAGGACATCACACACATCCATGCCCGAGGCAGGATTAGAACCTGCGACCGTAGCGGTCGTTCGGTTCCAGACTGCAGGGCCTAGAACCGCACGGCCGCTCCGGCCGGCCAACGGTTTCGGCAATTCTCCGTTGCCATCTTCGGATCTGCAGAAGATGGGACTTGGATACAGCAACGAACATAACAGCATAAACATTTATATCCAAAATTTACAATACATGGAGTAACAACGTACCTATATTTACATCATTACACAATCTTCTCCTCAGTACAGTAAGTGATGCTACACAATGTCCATGTTGGTATCGTGAGCTGTACTAGAAGTCGGCATGTGAATTTTAAAGTAACAGCTGTGGATGCACATGTTATTGAGCCTATTACAAGTGCTTACATTCATCACCACAATACAACTGACGGATCACAGCATAAAAATTCTTAGTGATACATAAGTATCAGGTGGCACAGTGGTAGTACGAATCGTATTGTCATCTCACATTAGACGATGGCATTGATCTACTTTTCCATAGAATTATATATGCATAAATTATCATCACAACATATAAGCCAAGTCAATATCCTACAGTTAAAAGAAAAGAAAAGAGAACTATCGGCAAAATTTATACATAAACATTTTTAGTTCATTTTAAGATTATTTTAAATAACATTTTATAAAAATTATTCACCAAATTTTTCTTCACGAAAGACCACAAACAATATGACAACCTATGACCACTTAAAAGCTTATTATATTCATCTAATGGTATCATATAGAGGTTGATTTTAATATATCTAGGGATAGCTAGCTATATTCAGGCACAGATATGATAATTCATCAACATTACATTCAAAGTATATTACCTACAATGGTGCTATTGAATGTTTGTGTTTCTTTTATCAATGACGATGTTTACATGAACTTTTCCACGTCGCTCAATGTGTACAACATTGGAAGTGTGTTCGCCTATATATCAGGTGATCAGACTGCATATGACCGCCAGGTGACGAGTTTCACACTAGCCTCGACCGACGTGTTGTAGTGGATAATCTCACGTAAATATCGCAATTGATAACAAAACCACAAACATTAAATAGTACCATTGTTGGTAAACCGAGCGAGGTGGCGCAGTGGTTAGCACACTGGACTCGCATTCGGTAGGACGACGGTTCAATCCCGTCTACGGCCATCCTGATTTAGGTTTTCCGTGATTTCCCTAAATCGCTTCAGGTAAATGCCGGGATGGTTCCTTTGAAAGGGCACGGCCGATTTCCTTCCCCATCCTTCCCTCACCCGAGCTCGCGCTCCGTCTCTAATGACCTCGTTGTCGATGGGACGTTAAACACTAATATCCTCCTCCTCCACCATTGTTGGTAATATACTTTGAATATAATGTTGAACAATTATCATGTCTGTGCCTGTAGATATCAAGCTGTTCCTGGACTTATTAAAATCAGTCTACACATAATATCATTAAAATGTACATACAGAACTGGTAAGTGGTTATAGGTTGTCATATTGTTTGTGATTCTGTACAAACAAAAATTAGATACAGAATTTTAATATAGTGTTTTTAAAAGGTTTTCTAAAATTATACAAATAGGCTGATGTATAAATTATGTCTTATGAATGCTGCACGTGATTTTACAGACAGTTCTTTTTTCAGCTGTAGGATACTGACTTGGCTTATAAATTATGATAATAATTTATGCATATCTACTTACATGGAAGTGAATCCATGCCTTAATATAACGTGAGATGATAATATCGATTAGTACTGACACTGCGCCATCTGACGTACTTATGTATAACTAAGAATGTTTACTCTAGGATCTGTCAGTTGAACTGTGGCGATGTATGAGGGCACTTATAATCGGTGGAATGACATTTGCATACATAGCTGTTATATTAAAACTGACATGCCTACTTCTAGTATAACTCACGATACCAACATGGACCCACCTTGTGTAGCACCACTTGCTGTACTGAGGAGAAGATTGTGTAATGGTCTAAATGAAGGTATGCTATTTCCTGTATTGTAAATCTTGAATATAATTACGTATGATGTTATGTTTGTAGCCGTATCCTAGCACTTTCAAGTTATGTATTGTGCTGCATTTTATTTGAGAGTTTTGAATTAAATAGTTACCCGAAGTTAAGATTAACAGCGGGAGGACAATTTTGTCAGTAATAAGGAAGAAAAGTAGACAGTTCTAAGTCTTCCTATGGTACCTGTGAATGATCATATGACTATAAAAACTAAGTATGCCCAAAATGTAAACGGCCCTGCACCGTAAGAGCTATGACTTTACTGTTTTCCGCTCGGGAATCCTTCCCACCACGTGACGGGCTTCGTTGATTGTAACGGCTTCAGTTGCTGTATTAAAAGTGCTCTCAGTCTCTTTTCATGAAATTTTTCATCAGTGATTCCCGAACCCATATATTCCTGCTAAGGATAGTGGTTCAAATGGCTCTGAGCACTATGGGACTTAACATCTGTGGTCATCAGTCCCCTAGAACTTAGAACTACTTAAACCTAACTAACCTAAGGACATCACACACATCCATGCCCGAGGCAGGATTCGAACCTGCGACCGTAGCAGTCCCGCGGTTCTGGACTGAGCGCCTAGAACCGCTAGACCACCGCGGCCGGCTAAGGATAGTGTTCGGAATTTGGTTAGAAAACCCGTTTCATTCTAGCGTTACAGTAATCCTTCGGTTTGAACTCCGGAAACGGTTGTAAACCTTTCTCAAAACGTTTTCACGTAAAAATACTTTGTCTAGTCACATTAAACTGACCACCGTCTATGTTAAACGTTAAGTGGAATAACCAGTCACAGACAGCAGATGGCAGCAAAGGCAGTGGAGCTACATAAAGCGTGTCGAGAACGCGGAAAACAATGCAGTCGTTTCCGTAATGCGCAAATGGAGTCATTTATCTGACTCCAAAAAGGGCACGATCACTGGCCTTCGGGACAAGTGTGGAAGCACGTCCGAAACGGCTAATTATGCAAGCTACGCGTGTCGCCGTGGTAAAAGTACGTCGTGCATGAGAAAACCCAAAACCGATGTTGAGGCATCTGTGATGCACGACGGGCCATAGATGAGAGGAGACAACGACGGCTACGGAGATATGTAGAGGCGAAGAAACGTGCAGCTGTTCAGCAACGAACCACCCAGATGAACGAAGGGGCTACCAACGGTGTCTCCTCAAAGACCGTTAAGCGAACGTTGCTGCGTATGGGCTTCCGCAACGGACGCCTGGTTCATGCACCCATACTGGATGCTGTTCATTAGCGACGAAGTCTGGACTTGCCACGCCAGTACTGCACCTGGATGTCCATTGAGCGGAGACAGTTGTCCTTTTCAAATGGTTCACGTTTTGTGCTCCATCGGACAGACGGCTGTTGTTATGTACGGTGTGAAACGTCAGAAAGCAAACACTCTAAAACTGGAAGGGAATGTTATGGTCTGGAGAACGTATCCGTGGCATTCCCTGGGTGATCTCGTCCTTATGGAAGGCCCAATGGATCGGGACAGATCAGCAACTAATCCTGGGGCTCATGTCCACGCCTGGCACTAATTTATTTTTTCCTATGCACGATGGCGTCTACCAGCAGGACAATTCAACGTGTCACACAGGTCGTGGTTCAAAGAGCGCGAGGATGAGTTTACTGTACCCCTGTGACCACCAGATTTCAACCAAATCGAGAGTGTATGGAACCACCTACGTCGCACTGTTCTCGCCATGGATCTTCAGCTCAGAAACCTAGTGCAGCTAGCCACGGCATTCGAGTTGGTGTCGCTCTACATTCCAGTCGATACATTCCAGAACCTGACTGACACTCTTCCTGCACGTCTTGCGTTTATTCCGCCTTCTGACAGATGGTCACATTAATGTTACTGGACACTGTGCATCGGGAGGCTTTCGCAATAGACAGGTGTTAAAAATACACCTTGCTGTTCTGTAATTAAGTCCTGATACTGAGATTTAACGTGAACAATATCTTCAGGCAATATCTCAAGCTGATAAAGAACTGAAGGTTAAGTATTGTGAATGGCTTGCTCGAAAATATTGTGGATAGCGAAACTGACTCGGAACTGCATTTTATGAGTAATGAAGTTCGGTTTAATCCTACTGGCCACGTGAATAGTCTTACTAATCGCTACTGGCTTGCCGAAAACTCTCACTTTTGCATCAGGTAGAGTTTGGCACACAGTTTCTGGTAGTCGACTTATCTGTCCGACATAAAACAAATCTTCGGAGGAACGTGTATTAAGACTGATATTGCGTAACGAAAAGTATTAGAACAATTTAGGGAGCTACATAGGAAACTACAATATGTGGAAAAAACACAGTTTTACCGCCAAGATTTTTACGATCTATTTACATTCGAACATGTAACACACACGAATGCTATAAAACAACTTATGCGTCTTTTATATATGAGATTCCACCAACAAATACCATTTATGTATGAGATTTCACCAACAAATACTACGTTCTCTAGTTTGTCACTTACGAGAAACTTTCACAAAACTTGAACTCTTTTTAAACAATGAATAGGAGATTGTCAACGCACGAAAAACATTACTAACTAAAATGAAAGCTAGTGGCAAATTTTGTCAGTCGTAAAAGAAAAAAGCCTTTGCTATCTGCAAGCTTTATTCACCATTAGCTTTGTTTCGATGCTATATTCAGTTTTTTACAATAAATTGCTGAATTACCAATAATATAAGATCGCTTTTTAACTAGCAGACAAATTATAATTTTTTCATATGGTACTGCGACACACTCGGACGAACAAAGACGCATTGCAACACCGCAGTATTAAATAATATGCCATTTATAACTAACGTAATGCAGTGTTACACACTGTTTATTTTAACCAATGAGTGAAATGCTATTTTCAGATAAAACTGCTCCTTTTTTCTGACATATTGCACTGATATACAAATACGTACGCAGGTGTTGGAAATGGTCTCCAGTCAGAGAGATCACAGTTCGTAGTAATTGACGAAGTAATTGACGTAGTAAAACAGAAGTGATTTCTGGCGTTCCCCAAGGTAATGTTATAGGCCCTTTGCTGTTCCTAATCGATATTAACGATTTGGGAGACAATCTGAGCAGCCATATTAGGTTCTTTGCAGATGACGCTGTCGTTTATCGACTAATAAAGTCATCAGAAGATCCAAACAAATTGCAAAACGATTTAGAAAAGATATCTGAAAGGTGCGAAAATTGGCAGTTGACCCTAAATGACAAAAAGTGTGAGGTCATCCACATCAGTGCTAAAATGAATTCGTTAAACTTCGGTTACACGATAAATCAGTCTAATCTAAAAGTCGTAAATTCATCTAAATACCTAGGTATAACAATTACGAGTAATTTAAATAGGAAGGAACACACAGAAAACGTTCTGGGGAAGGCTAACCGGAGACTGCGTTTTATTGGCAGGACACTTAGAAAACGTAACAGATCTACTAAGGAGGCTGCCTACACTACGCTTGTCCGTCCTCTTTTAGAATAAAGTGTGAGATCATTGCCAGATAGGACTGACGGAGTACTTCGAAAAAGTCCAAAGAAGGGCAGCACTTTTTGTATTATCGCAATATATGGGAGAGAGTGCAACAGAAATGATACAGGATTTTGGCTGGACGTCATTAAAAGAAAGGCAGTTTTCGTTGCGACGGAATCTTCTCATGAAATTCTAATCACCAACTTTCTCCTCAGAATGCGAAAATATTTTGTTGACGCCGACATACATAGGAAGAAACGATCACCACGATAAAATAAGGGAAATCAGAGCACGTACGAAAAGATATAAGCGTTTGTTCTTTCCGTGTGCTATACGAGATTTGAATAATAGAGAATTGTGAAGGAGGTTCAAAAATGGTTCAAATGGCTCTGAGCACTATGGTCATCAGTCCCCTATAGCTTATAACTACTTAAACCTAACTAACCTAAGGACAGCACACAACACCCAGCCATCACGAGGCAGAGAAAATCCCTGACCCCGCCGGGAATCGAACCCGGGAACCCGGGCGTGGGAAGCGAGAACGCTACGCACGAGGAGGTGGTTCGATGAACCCTCTGCCACGCACTTAAATGTGATTTGGAGAGTATCAATGTAGATGTAGATATAGATGTAGATGTATTAAGATCAGATCTAATCATAGCCAATAAACTCCTGTAGACGATATGTCGGTGAAGAATTCTCAGACATTTCCGTGTTTGGTTCTTTTAAGAAAATTCTGGCATCTTTACGGTTAGTGCATTGCACATTTGCACAGCACTCATTGATCAAACATAAATAAACCACCACTCCAGCTGCAAGTTTGTGGATTGTCATTACAGATGGGTGTAAACACTGAACCACATTAGAAGTTACTTTGATGGCTGGCTTATCAACTTCTGCATAAACTATTCTGTCGAGTAGGATCTGAGGGCGGCTCGATCACATGCAAAAATGCAGTGGCCTCGAATATCACAGTAAACATCTGTTCTACCCACAAACAGGGACTGGACGGAAATATGGAAACACCGCAAGAAATGTATGCTGGAGCTTAAATTCAGTTGCCAGCTAATTCTGCTGTTTGCGCTGTTGTATTTGCTCACGAACGACACCTATACAGTGACCTCTTTACGCTTTAAGTGTTAGGTGTGGTCATAACAGTGTTCTGTGTAGTTGTGAGTGGGTTACATCGGAGCTAAGTGACGTCGAACGTGGGAAAACTGTTGGTGCTTCCGTAACCGAGGTAGCCCAAGTGTTTGGCGATTCAAGAGGCATCGTATCGCATACAGGGATAGCGTAATTGAAATCCAGCAAGTGTGAATCGATGGTGACGGACGATCACTGAATAGGCTAGTGACGAAAAATTATAGGATGACAGGTGCAAAGGTCGCTGCAGAAGTGGATGTCGCTCTCGCGAACCGTCCCAGCGCCAAGGGAACTCCAAAAGCAGGGAATCGCAGGGCGAACTGGAACTCCAGTACTACTCATTAACGGCACAGATGCATGTAAGAGAAAAACGTGGTGCCGAACCATAAATCCCGGACTATGAAGCAGTGGAAGAATATCATTTGGTCGGTAGGAGTCTATTTTAACATTGTTTCCAACTTATAACCGAATTAAAAACTCAAGCACGAAGCATGGCTCAGGATTGTTGATGATTTGTTCAGCAATATTGTGAAATTCAACACGCTCTATGGTTGCTCTACGAGACCACTTTACTGTGAAGGGCTTTGTGACCATTTTGGCTGATCAGATCCATCCTAAGGTACAACGCTTACTCCTCAATTGTGATGCTGTGTCCAAAGGCGACAGGCCTCTATTCACACCGATCGTATCGTCCAGGACTGGGTTTGTTGGCGGGAGGATGAATTGTCACATCTTCGATCGCCACCACAGTCACCAGATCTCAGTGTTATGGAGCTTTTGTGGTCTACTTTGGAGAAATGGTCACGTGACCACTATCCATGTCCATCTTCGTTACCTGATCTTCCATTTATTTTGCAGGAAGAATGGTACGCAAGGTTCCTTTGAAAACGATAGACGATCTGTATTTATCTATTCCGAGAAGATTGAACGCTGTCTTAAATGCCAACGGTTTTAATGCATGGAATTATGTGTTGTGTGTTCTGTGTTTCCATATTTTTGTCTACACCCTGTGTGTATTAACGCTGAAGAACATAGGTCAGCTAATCGACACGACACAGAAAAATTTCATATTAATCGTAGTTCATTTAACCTGGAATATGAGGTTGAAAGGGATTATCATTTGAAGGGTCCTAGGAAGCAATTAATTGGTTCAAAATGGCTCTGAGCACTATGGGACTTAACATCTATGATTATTAGTCCCCTAGAACTTAGAACTACTTAAACCTAACTAACCTAAGGACAGCACACAACACCCAGTCATCACGAGGCAGAGAAAATCCCTGACCCCGCCGGGAATCGAACCCAGGAACCCGGGCGCGGGAAGCGAGAAAGCAATTCATTAATTAAAATAAAACATGAGGTCAGGTAATATGGTATCTGCTGGAATTCGATGAGAATTGACACCTCTTGCGGTAACACAAAAGCAAAAGCGTAACCAGTAGAGGTAGAAAAAATAAAGGTCGGCGTATCAAGACAAATTGGATAAAACGAAAACAAAAACGAATTACGCGTGTTTTGCATTTCAGAAGTAGCAAAAGGATTTGTTGTGCAATAGAATGTTTACAAAAATTCAGTTATAGGAAGCGAAATCATTCAGCATTCTTGATATTTCATTGCTAAACTTTTTCACCTCACTAGATACACATAAACAGACATGTAAATCATAGCCGCTACCAAAGTTGTTAAACCGTCAGTCTGCGCGACAGACTCGACGTCAATGTTTCCCATTTGCGAGAGAAGTCAGTCACAAATAATAAATTACTATGGATTACTCTTCATTTTCTCTGTCCAGAGTGATCCAGTATCACCGCTGTAAGAGATGAAAGAATTTCGAGCAGAGCTACATTTGTAAAAACACTCGATTTACCGATTTCCAGAAAAAGGCAAAACGTCGTCCGACAATGGTGACCCAAATGGAGTAAGAAATATTCTGGCGACCGAAATGGAAGTGACGCAGGCGGGGGTGGACGCAGGGCAGCGGGCCGCTCCACAGACGACGGGGTCATCGATCAGACACGCAGCGCAGGCCGGCCCTACGCACAAAGGTCGCCGGCCCTTTCAGGCCTCCCTTGACGGCTCCTACCATCCCCCTGAGTATACACATCTTTTTTAGGTACATCATCTAGTAGGCACTATGTAAATATTGAAGGTATGTTTTTATTCCACTAGTGAGTGAAGAACTTGAGCGTCTCAACTGGGCAGAAAGAAACTGTCGTCACAGGCAAGAAGACTTTCGCTTACCTCTATGTCCTTAAAAACTTTCGGTGTACACTTGGTTAAGTCACATTAAGCTATCGACCGCCTATGTTCGGCGTCAACGTGCAGTAATCACTCACAGATGGCACGTGGCAGCACTAGCAGCGGAGGGTGTATAAAGCTTGTCTGGAGGACGGAGCCATTTACCTGAGGTCCAAGAGGGCACGGTCATTGGCTTGCAAGACGAGGTTGGAAGCATTTCCGAAACAGATGAATTTGTAAGCTGTTCGCGTGGCACCGTGGTTAAAGTATACCGTGCCTAACAAAATGGCGCTATGCAACCCAAGCGCTGAGGCAACAGTGGTGCGCCACAGGCCAAGATGGCAAGGTTGAATGATGGCTGCGAGATGTGTAAAAGCGAATAGACGTGCAACTGTTGAGCAGCTGGACTGCCCAGATGAACCAAGAGTTTACCAATAGTTTCTCCTCAATGACCGTTTACCGAACGTTGCTGTATGTGGGCCTCCGTAGTAGGTTTATGCACCCATGCTGACTGCTCTTATTTAGGCCATGAAGGCTGGAATTTGCGCGAAAATACCGTAACCGGACGCAAACTGAGTTACAACAGATGGCCTTTTCAGACGAATCATGTTTTATGACCCATCTGATAGAGGACTGTTAGCGAGCAAGACGTTAAACATCTGAAAGCAAACACCCAGCAACAATCGTCGGAAGGGTCGATGCCGGAAGACCGAGCGTTATGGTCTAGGGAATATGGTATTCCCTGTGTGATGTCGTCAATGTGGAACGTGATCGACAAAAGTGTGCATCTATCCTTGAGTTTTCCGTGCATCATTAAATGCAGGTGGTCTTTCCTCGGTGCGATGGCATCTACCAGCAGTGGAATGCAACGTATCACTCAGCTCAAAGTGTACGTGCGTGGTTTGAAGATCACCAAGATGAGTTTAAGGTACTCTCCTGGCCACCAAATAAGCTGGATTTAAAAAATGGTTCAAATGGCTCTAAGTTCTATTGGACATAGCATTCGAGGTCATCAGTCCCCTATACTTAGAACTAACTAACCTAATGACATCACACACATCCATGACCGAGGCGGGATTCAAACCTGCGACCGTAGCAGCAGCGCGGTTCCGTACTGAAGCGCCCAGAACCGCTCGGCCACAGCAGCCTGCCCGGATTTAAACCCAATCGAGAATCTGCCTAATCACCTCGATAGGGCTGGTCACGCAAATGATCCTCATCCGAGACAACAAGCGCAGCTGGCCGCGGCTCTTGAGTCGTCATGGTGCCACACCCCTGTCCGTACCTTTCAGAAACTCATTGACTATTCCTGCACGTCTCGCAGCGGACTCTGCGAAAGGTGGTTATTCAGGCTTTTGACAGGTGGACACATTAATGTGACTGCACAGTGTATGTCCACAGGATATCAAACGTCAACTCGTGCAATCGCTCGTTCTTCTGAACCCCCACGTTGGCAATTTTATCTAACATGGCACAAATAGTGTGAAAAGCAGACGGCTAGGAGTAACAATGAATGCTTGTATTTGTTACCTGTCTATTTTCCAAGATCTGTGGTTTATACGCACAGTTACTTTGGTAGCGACTGGACACGTTATGGGGCAACCACGCACTATGTTTACCGCATCGTCTCCTCAGTACAAATGCACCCCAGTGCTTTGAACTACTTATTAAACATGCGTCGTCTGACCATAATTGAAAGACTATGCCTGACTGATCTAGCCTCCTAACTGTGCCCATCCACAAAACAAAAAACGTTCGCATACTTCTCCTCCACTGCTGTCGTCCGTCTACGCTGCATTTCTTGTAAAATTAAATCCCTGGTTAGGTTTAAAAAAAATCTGAAACACTTGCATCTGGCCCCTCATTATGTTTGCCACAAAAGTTAACGTACATGGCCAGTTTTCCCCGCGTCAAACAGCAAAACAAATTTTCCCATCAGTCAGTAACGTCACTTTCGTCTGCCCTCTTTTCATTAACCGTATCTTATGATTTTCCTCTTTCTCTTCCTTCTCGACCAGATCCCTCACGTCCATTGCTGCTAGCCTTCATAGTTTAAATCTGTCTTCCTGACTTTCTCTATTTTTGTACTCACGTAAGAATGTAAACAATGCTTATTTTTTACTCTTTCTGCCCTATACTAATTACTAAATTTTTATAGTATTCTATACTACGACGGCGTGCTCAGAAGTAATTTTTTACGAGTTAACTCTTAAAGCCTTTCAAATAAAACAAACATTAAGAACAATCTGCGTTCTTATTCATCATGTCTACACATTTGCAGCGCCCTGACGCTGGAGGGCTACCAATTGCAGCACGTAACATGGCAGTGTATAACGTAACTACGTAGGTGAGTGAGAAGCAGAGTGCTGAAATCTAATTTCGAATTCGAGGGATTTTTGCCACACATGGAGCATCCTCTCGTTCTGCATGAAAACGCCAGACCACACACGAGCACTGCGACATCTGCAGCAATCCGAAGCCTTGTGGTCACTGTCATCGATCGTCATCCACACGGTCCCAACTTGGCCCCATCCGATTTTCATCGGTTTACAAAACTTAAACAACACCTTCGAGGACTTCACGTCGATAACGACGAAGCGGCGCAAGCTGAGTTTGTGTCTCTGTCAAGTAAGTCAAACGTCCCACAGTCTCGGTGTCAACAAACTGGTCTCTTGATGGAAGGAATGTGTTCGTCCACCGGGTGAATATGTTGAGAAATAAGTATATAGTCATGAAGAATAAAAATATAAAATGTTAATAATATTCTTTTTATTTAAAAATATTTAAAGTTTTTACACAAAAAAATTCGGCATTATTTTTCAGTATCCTTTCGTTGGTTGGTTGGTTGGTTGTTTGGGGAAGGAGACCAGACAGCGTGGTCATCGGTCTCATCGAATTAGGGAAGGATGGGGAAGGAAGTCGGCCGTGCCCTTTCAGAGGAACCATCCCGGCATTTGCCTGGAGTGATTTAGGGAAATCACGGAAAACCTAAATCAGGATGGCCGGACGCGGGATTGAACCGACGTCCTCCCGAATGCGGTATCCTTTCGTAGATATAACTTACAACAGGCTTCTCGTAATGGATGTAATGGAAAATACGTAGACTCTCGGGTTAGATGTAAGAGAGGATCTGATGCCATAATCTTGTTTGGTTAAATAAACAAATAATTAACTTCTGCAACGGTGATACTGGGTCGCTCTGAACAGAGGAAATGAAGAGTAACGCATAGTAATGAATTATTTGTGGTTGACTGCTATCGCAATTGGAAAAACTAACGTCGAGTCTGTGACGCAGAGTGACGGCGTTAATACCATTTGTTAGCGCTTATGAGTTATGTGCCTACATATGTGTATCTAGTGAGCTGAAAAACACTAGTGAGGAAGTATCATGAACTCTCAATGATTTGTGTTCCATGTACAGAATTTCTATTTCACTCTGACTTTCCTTTTGGTATTAAGCTCGTCGAACTGAAAAGTA
Organism: Schistocerca cancellata; assembly: GCF_023864275.1. NCBI lineage: Eukaryota > Metazoa > Arthropoda > Insecta > Orthoptera > Acrididae > Schistocerca > Schistocerca cancellata. The sequence continues at coordinate 499,844,512 of NC_064630.1, read as the reverse complement.
TTCATCCGTAGAGGACTCATTAAAAGCATCATGTAACACCGCGTAATTCCGCCGCTTTGCTTGATAACCGCCTGGATTCAGAATCTTGTGCAGGCGCATTGCGTCCACGTTAAGCCACTCGCTGAGGGTTTGACCGTACTGTTACATCAAATCGCGTGCATGCTGAAGCGGACGTTTTGCCCGTTGTGCGAACATGTCCCACAACTTTTCTATGGGGTTCAAATAAGGTGATTTTGCAAGCCAATCGAGTTGTCCTGTGCGGCTGGAAGTCACAAAATCCCACCCATCCCTTTCCTTTCTTTCCCCATTCTCTGTTTCATATAATCGATATGAAATAGTCTGCCCAAGTGTTGAGGAACTAGACACATATGCTTCTAGACCGATGAAATTGGCTGTTGTCGTCTCGAAAAATAAGAACCATTAGCAAACTCATTCACTGAATGGCAACACATCATCAGTCGAAATGATTAAATAAACATGCTGGTTCATGTTAGTGGTGACCCCAGTGAGCGGGCCCAATTTATGATAAGACAAAGACATCCAAAACATCACGGGCTCACCTCCGACGTGAGCCTGACTTTGCATACATTCAGGATGAAATACTTCATTTGACTTTCGTTCACTCGATGACTTGTGTCATTTTAATACAGGCAAAAACGTGGTTTGTTATACTAGGCAGGTACTGCATGTTCGATGATGTCCAGCCCACTGGAGACTCGCAACTTCATGTGCCTGTGTAGCTATGACCTCTTGCGAAGTGACCGACTCCAAACGTTCATTGCAAGCAGTTTCCGTTTCAATGTTCTCTCGATAATGGAATCGACTTCCATTCATTGCTTTGAAGAATTCCTTCCTGGTTTGAAAACTATTTTGATTCACAAGCCGTGAAACGTATCTGCGGTTCCTCCCACTCAGGTTCATTTTCCGAGCACAATTTTGACGTCGTGTTTCGCGACCACTGCCTGTAAACACGGTGAACAGTCCGCCACGAAGCACCAGCGGGTCCAATAACAGCCGGCCAAAGTGGCCGTGCGGTTCTAGGCACTACAGTCTGGAACCGCGAGACCGCTACGGTCGCAGGTTCGAATCCTGCCTCGGGCATGGATGTGTGTGATGTCCTTAGGTTAGTTAGGTTTAATTAGTTCTAAGTTCTAGGGGACTAATGACCTCAGAAGTTGAGTCCCATAGTGCTCAGAGCGATTTGAGCCCAATAACTTTACGCAGCATATGGCCGTGGGCACGGACTAAAACGAGTGACACTTTCTGACTCTGTCACGCCCTTACATTCATCCATGTTTACGTGCAAATGTCTGCCTGAAAGGTAAATGTCTCGCTGGTCACTGCTCACTTATGTTAACACAAGTAGTAGTACACGGGCGGCTGAACACCGGACTAGATCGCTGCGCCATCTGTAAAGGCCTAACGATGCGTGCACAAGGGGAGAATTAATTTTTTGTCTGGTGAGCTTATTATTCGAGTAACTGTATATGTCTTCTCAATTACGGGCACTTTGTTGCCTTTCATTCCGAGGTACAGATATTCCTGTAAATATGTTTTACCTCAACAACTCAGGCGTTTACGTAATATTTCGTTAATGATTCAAGATAAGCAAACAAGATCTCTAGTAAGATAACATACGGACCAGTACAAGTTAAAATTTGTAAATCTCTTAACTATCGACGGAGTAAAGCAAATACGATTTTAAAAGTGATAACACTGATTGTCGCAACAGCTACCGAGAACTGCTAGAAACAGCATTACGTTGATGTGGATACTGTAAACGTCTGTAGCAGAAACTTTCGCTTAATATGCCATGAAATGCTTAAAATATGAAAACGCATCATGGGATCACATATTCAGAGCATCTACCGATTATTTTTGTGAACATTTCCATACGTCACTTTTACAAGTGACTCAGCGAAGTATCACGCTTTTACGAATTCTGGAATACGTTTGAAAATACGTCGTTCCACCTTGGAAAAAACAATCAATAAAAGGCACGAGAGAGGTCTAGGGACTATGCGTGCTGAACGACTGGTTTTGTCATCTTCTGCATATGGTGACGCTATATGTGAGAATCGTGGAGAAAAAGGAAAAAAAAGTAGCTTCAGGACCTCCCTGAATAAGTACTTTGTGGATTCTGTAGACCAAGCTATTGGATACACTGTAAGAAATGCTAACACTTCAAAGAAAGGCAGCTTGTTTACAGAAACACCAAAACCACGTCTTATTTCGACAGAATGCTTATTCTCTGCGCTGATTATTACTTTCAGTTTCCTTGACAAACTATTATAGATTCTTAGACTTCGACTATAGCAGGCATAATTATCACACCACAACATTTTGTCACACATACCACAAATTATGCTTACTGAAGTTGCTTTGGAAGGTCTGAGGTAAAATGTAATATACCCGGTAATCGCCAAAATCCTGACGGCTAATAAATACCCTTGCATCCACGTTACCAGTGTTGAATGTTTCTGTGGGGAGATTTCGTGGGCATGGAAAAAGGAACATGCATTTCGTAAACATGAATTTGGTATCTGAAAATGTTGTACTAGGGAGTGTCAGGTTAGATTAGTCGCCACGAAATGTTTGCAGAGATTCTTAGGTAACTAATGGAATGTCCTTCGTTTACAGGCTTAATATAACTGACTGACAGAAAAATAGTTCCAGCAGTTTATTTCGTATACATAGCACGAAGACCAGACGAGAGAGATCAGCGTCCGTATGGAAGCGTGAAAGCCATCGTCTTTCTTCCGTCCAACATACGATCGGATCTGGAATGGGACTGACAAGCGAACATTCCCAAGAGCCAAGAATCAATCCTGAAGAAACTTTGCGGATATGTGAAGGGGATAAAATAACCCAATACGAATTTTTTCGTGTCCAATTTTTCTTTTAACGGATAAAACACACTCCAAAGGTGGTTCGGAGGAAATGCTTTCGAAACGATGACATGTAAAAAAATGCCTCTCATATAAAAGTTGATGTGTAATTAACGTTCTTAAAAACTGAACAGTCGAATTTTGTAATAATCTGAAATTTACCAAAATACCCCACAAGCATTAAATTATTTTGAAAAATGAAAACTTTTGTTACAACATAAATTAAAGGAAGCTTTCACGTTACATACAACCACTTCTAAGAATGCTAGTTTCTGAAATACCACTTTTGGAAGTGAGCTGTACACAATGTGCTTTCAGACTATTTTCTATATACATAATTAAAATATCCAAACATCCATTATTAGTCTAGTTATTTATTTTATTTACAAGTGTTTTATATTTTAAATCGTTATTTTACGTTTTACTTGCACTTTTTTAGTTTACCGTTTCACATTCGTGTATGTTGCTAATTTAAAACGATAGGTTATTCTTTATTATGAGGCAAAATTATCACAGTAATCATAAACACCAAACATAAAATTAAAATTAACGAAATTTTTTCGTGTAATACACATGACAGAGAACAGAACATGAAACTAAAATCAGCAGGACTTCAAATTGCCGTGGAAGAGTCCGTAAATATAATGATTTGCATCAGGCACATTTCAGTACATTGATAAGGCTTGGTAACAAGAACTGATTATGTACTAGTGACTGCAGCTTAATTACCTTGTTTCTCAAGTGGAGAGTGAAACCAAACTCATTCAACAGATATAGATTTGAAAATCTTCTCACAAAGTTCTTCCAACATCGAAAGCTATGTCCGTATCATGTCTGAACATGTGCGAATGAGTCCTTTGGGATCATCAGAACAACAATCTTCTTGTCCTCGGCTATGATATTTAAACGGTTTTTTCACACTGATCACCCACCTTTTTACAATTAAAAATTACAAGAAACTAGTAGTAAGTTTTGACGGAACACTCGAGAACCTCTTTTTGAAGGCATATATGTCCTTGTTACAGCATCGAAATCTGGTAAGCAAATGTCTGAACAGGTGAAAAGATTTTTGAAAGATGCTTTTTTTCCCAGAGAAAAATCTGTAATATTGTTACATTCTTAAGGCTGTCATTGTACAAGATCCATTTAGAGCATCGTACCTGAGGACAAGGAAGATGTTCATCTGGTGAACCCAAAGGGCTCGACAGGACATGTATAGACGATGTACATACACTGCTTTCGATGTTGGGAGGACCTCGTGAGAAGATATGCAGATCTAGTTCTATTGAATGATTCTGATATCAATCTCTGCTTGAGAAGCAATGTAATTAAGGTGCTGTCACTAGTACATAACCAATTCTTTTCCCCAAAGCTTACCGATGTACTGACATATGTCTGACACAAACCAAGATATTTAAAGAATCACTCTCGACAATTTGAAATCCTGCTGAATTATGATTTATATTATGTTCCCGATCATGTATATTATGTGAAGAAATTTCGTTCACTTTATGTTCATAGTGCAAGGAAACGTCATTTATAAAGAATTTGTTTGCAGATTAACATTACTGTAATGATTTTGTGCCATAGTTATGAGTTACTTAATATTTTTCATTAACAAAATACACATATGTGAAACAGTAACATATATATATGTAAAGCGTAAAATAACAATTTGAAACGTAAAAAATATAAGTAAAAAAGATAACTAGACTAAGAACGAATGGTAAGATATTTGTATTAGGTGTGGTGAAAATACTGTGACGGCATACTGTGTACAGCTTGTTTTCCTAAAATGGTTTTTCAGAAACCAGCTTTATTACACATGGATTTATGTAGCTTGAAAACTTCTGTAATTTATGGTGTAACAAAAGTTTTCATTTTCCGAAATTAGTTAATTGTGGGGCGTATTTTGATAAATTTCATATTATTACAAAATTCGATTGTACTTTTTAAGAACGTTAATTACACGTCAGCTTTTATATGAGGAACAATTTTTATATATTATCGTATTGAAAATATTTCCTCCAAATGCAATAAGCCAAATTACTTTTAGTGGTGTGTTTTACCCCTTAAAAGTAAAATTAGGCACAAACAAAAGATACGTACTGCATTATTTTACCTTCTCTACACACACGCCAAGATTCATCAAGATCTGTCATTGACACTTGGGAATGTCCCTTCCTGAGCGTTACTGCTACGTAGAGCCAACCACCATACTGATGGTCGCCCATTATGGTTCCATATGACCAACGCCATAATATTGTATCACTTTAACAACTGAATCCTTCCAGATTGGCACTGCAGTCCAATAACCGTTCGTCAATGTACAGGATTTCTGAAAACGATCTCCAAACACATCTGCGTATATATGTAATTTATCGATACCTACACTGAGGCCAAATTCATTGACGGCTACGGAATGTATAACCGTGAATAACATGTAACATTTGTTTTATACAACTTGCAAGGATTGGTGTATCCACATTTATTACGCATTTGGAAACGAAAAAACTTAAAAATAGCGCCCTGTGCTTAATTACCTACTATTGAAGATAACAGCCTGGTGGAAACGAAGGCATTCTTCAGACTTAAACATCTGTTTGTGAGCTGTGTCCTCTGCCACTAATGGTTTCACTAATACAGAGCTATGATAACGGTAAATACGAAGTGTCTCGAATGGGATCCACTCACCATTAGGCATAAAGAAACACTAGGCTTTTAAAAATAAAATAAATTCTCCAAATTTTGAATAAAAGGTTAAAATGGCAAAAAATAAGTCGTCTTAAGTATACTTTATCAGTCGACAAATGTAAAATCTAGTAAAAAAGTGAGGAAGTCATCTACCAGAACTTAGGATATTTTGGGTGAATGGTGTAATTGTTAATCTTTGTTGCCTTGGCTACTGATAATGGAAGATTAATATCTTACCATTCTTAGATCACTTTGGTTTTAATTTCAGATCTGATGATCGCAATAGCCGAAACGTTGTAATAAATTAAAATATATTAAGAATTCTATCTGGCGTTATTCGCAAACCTAATACGTTGCCGTTAATTAAACATTAATATTATATCTGTATAGTATATGCCTGATAGAGAGTTGAACCTCATTGAACTGTGTAGGATTTTAGAGCAGCCGATAGCGACAGCTGAGAAATTAACAAACAGTTGTTAAATTATCCACCACTCTCCACACGATGTGTGCAAGAGTATTTGTAAATGAGCCATATGCTGATACCTGAAAACACAGAGTGTGGATAATATTAAACTGTAATGGAAATTTATTTTCTTGTTAGATCATCATTTTGAGGATAAATGCCTTACGAAATTTTTAATTCCCTGACAGCCACACACCTATAACATGTTTATCGTTGTCACAACACAACCTATGTATTTCATGTTAAAGTGGGCGTTCATAGCAATGGATTCAAGTAATGATTTTTCAAATTGTACAACTGTAACTGACCTCTTTGGTTTTAGGCAATAAGGCATCATCCAGACTGAGGATAGGGCTCTATTTGTCACAACTGAGAACAGAGACGTGTGTCGGTTGCTCATCTGATGGGTATGTGGCACAGAAGCCTAGTTTTTCGTAAAGCCTTAGCGAACACCAGTTTCCGCCATGACACCGAAGTATGAACCGCAGGTATACACTAACTTCTGTTTGCGGTAACAACTTACGGAAGACGAAAGTTTCTTGCGAAGTAATACAAACACGTAATTTAATACAGATATCAACAATACACGAGAATCATGTGCTGGATTTTTTACTGGGTTTTACATTGAGAAGTTAAAATGGCTGCTTTGGTACACTAAACGTAAGATTACCTATGTCAAAAATGAAGCAACGAGATGCTTTGTACTTGGTAATCGCTTCTTATTCCTCGACTTATCCTTCGCGAGAGAAGCCAAACATATTTACAAACATTTAAGTATTGTTCTAGAATGGAGCGACTACTTAACTTCCTTTCTGAGGAGACAGAAGGACATAATGACCTGATTTCTGATTAAAAAATACTTGTCTTGATGCCTCATTCCATCCAAATATTTTTGATAATAATATCGTAACAAAAACGTGCGTCCACTACATGGATTACGTAAGCACCAGTGGTAGAGAACATGTGCATATGTTAAGGCTTTAAATCACTGAATCAAACAATAAAAGAGCGTTCTTGAGGGGATTAATTTGAGATTAGTTTTTAACTTCATAAATGTAACTTGTTTGTAGGGTAAAATCGTTTGAGCAGCTGAAGACGATCATATACATTATATTTTAGTTTAACGGAACTGTCATTGTTGTCGTGGCATTCAGGGCAAACATTGGTATGAGGCAGCTCTTCCCGCTTGTCCATCATGATACAAAAACCATTAACTTCAAAAACTCTTCGTGTCATGTCTTGTTAGTTGTGACACGGGTTATCCCTGCTTTTTGTTAGTGAGGCTTGGAATACCCTTACCATGATGAACAAATATTTTAAAAAACGATTAATAAAGGTTAATTTTACTGCATGTCTTTTAAAGTAATGATTTTGTTTACGTGATTCAGTAGGTCGAATATTTTCTGTTTTCAACAGTTATGTTGGAGTGACATATATGGGAAAGGCTTAGGTTCAAATGGTTCAAATGGCTCTGAGCACTATGCGACTAAACTTCTGAGGTCATCAGTCGCCTAGAACTTAGAACTAATTAAACCTAACTAACCTAAGGACATCACACACATCCATGCCCGAGGCAGTATTCGAACCTACGACCGTAGCGGTCGCTCGGCTCCAGACTGTAGCGCCTAGAACCGCATGGCCACACCGGCCGGCAAAGTCTTAGGGAAATGGTGTTACTATTCATCGTTATAAGATACACTTTTAACTTCCAGTGCATTGTGGTATAGTGTAGTGGTGTATAGTTTAGTTGCAAGACATGAAAAGGTGCTCTATTAGAATAGGGAAGTCAATTTTGGTGTTTTATTTGGTTATTAGGAGGAAATGTTCCCTTCAGCAACGATACGTTTACGGAAGTGAGAAACGTTATTACTTCCACCTGACGGAACGTTGCACTGCGCTTCATTTACTGTTATGTTTGCGTAAGAGCGACAATTCTGGACCCTGTTTTCCGCTTTTTAATGGAGAGATAACGTGTAACTTTTATTGATATGCTGATTTTATTATAATCGCTGCATTGGTGCGGCGGAAATAATGAGTTCTCATTTCTAAGAACGTTGTGACCTTTTCAATTTAGTCATTATTGGGAGATGTAGCTCGTTGTCACGAAACCGAGTTTTCTGAATAAAAATTTATCTTTTATAATAAAAAACTTAATTACCTTGTACTTAAGGCGAGGAAGAGTTACATGGAAACGAAGAAACAGGAGATCTCACAGAATGTTATGACGATAGCTGCTTCGCAGACTTATGTTTGAATAATTTATTTTCCTTTTTTTAACCCTCTGTTTTATGTTCATGTCTATAATGCGGTGTTCAAAAATGCAATTTTTAGTTTCTTCTATTAAGGTAGTATTGCATGTGATTGAAATTTAGTTTTAAACAACACGTATACAAAGGATATGATACAGCCAACCAGTTGCAAACCCAAATTTTATTCCAGCCATTACATACATTTTGACAGGTACAGAACTGTATTCTCCAGAAGAAGTAATAACACGTGTTACGTACAGTGTGAAAAGACAAACGAAGCCATAAGGCTTAGTAAGTAGGAAAATGATCTACATAAATGCTGTAGCATAGCTGTAAGGCCAATCCATTTACGTGAATCATTTATGGCTTCACTTCTCTTTTCACACATTATTTAACATGTGTTATTACTTCATTTGAAGAAGACAGGTTGGTATCTTTAGGAACGTAGGTAAAGTTTTGAATACACTTTTGGCGTGAAGCTGATTGACTGTATGTTTCCTACTGTATCCATAATTCTACTGTTGGTGTCTGCTGCCATGTTCAATATTCTTGTAAATATTATGTTTGATTAGGGTTAATGTTGAAGTAGACATTTTCCTGACATTGGGTAGCTAACAGTAATCCGCCGGCGTCTTCGTGTCAGGAACGGGTACTTTCTTCGGTGGAAAAAAGTGTAAAATTGTGTAGTGTCAGTAAAACAGTGTGTATCTCTGAGTCCGACAGAACAGACACAGCAAAGGCATATACGTTTCTGAAAAAAAATATGGCGACGGCGAGTGCAGGAATATCGTCCAAACTCATATGGGAATCAGAATTTGCGAGTAGTGAGTTCAATGGACGAGGGATGCTCCACTGGAGCGTGCGATGTGTTGAAAATTTGAGTCGGTTAGGGACCATGTCCGGATAGCCGAGGCGCTAGAGCCAACGCCTGAAGTGCACCAAATTTTTTTGTTATAGGTTGAAAAGTGGCGCTGACACTTAGTTTCTTTTTTACTTTCTTTTCCCTAAGGGGCTTTACAAGAAGGAAAAAAGATAAAAAAAACAAAAAGTGGAGAAAAGGTATAAAAAAAGGAAAAAAAGGCGGTTAAGGCAGCCGCTCATGAGAGGTGGTATATCGGGATTCGGGTCCCGGTCCGGCACAAATTTTCAGCTTTTGGCACTGGATTGTCACAATGCTCTGTGTGGCTAGCCGTCACCATTCTCATCCTTCCTTCCCGTTCCTAAATTTCATATTTACATGTAAAACAATGTAATAAGAAACTAGCTTTGTGTGGTGAGTTGTACGGCCCATTTTAGATGAATAGTTGAAGGGCAAAAGCACAGATGCAGGTGTAGTTAAAATGTCAGGTGGAGCACATGAGGATTGTAGCAACCGAGCAACACGTACGAGGTGGAGGTGAGTACGCCAGCCGAGACGGTATCGACCGCAGCTGAGAGAGTATAAACACGCACCGGCCGTGTTTTGCAACCAGAGGAGCGGTGGCCAGCCCGCTATTGCGTTACCGCGTGCCACAAAAAAACCGCGCCGCCCCTCCCACGGCAGGCGGCCTTACCTATGACGTAGGAGTAGCCGTCCAGCGTGAGGATGCACTTCCTGCCCGGCATCCTGGGGGCCCTGGGCCGCCCACCGCCGGCGGAGGTCGCCGCCGCCGCCGCCGTGGCCGTCGCTGCCGTGGTGGCCACCCCCGCCGCCGCCGCCCCCGCGGGCACGGCCACGGCGCCGGGGTCGCTGTGGCACTTGTGCACGGCGCCCTTGGGGCTGCTGCCGCTCTCCATGGGCGGGCTACACCATCGCACGCAAAGCCACGCGAGGGCGGTGGGGCGGCGGGGCTGTCTGCGCCGGCTCTGCCTCTGGCCCAGTGTTGCGTCTACTGGGCGACTTGGCCGTCCTTACACCTCGGCGAGACTGTGTCGGTTACGAGCGTTCTACAGGGAGGCGGCGGTCGCCGCAGACGGATCGGTGGTAGCGGCGGAGGTCGTCGTCTTCGTGGAGCGTCCGGAGGCGACGCGAGTCCTGCCTGCCTGTCGGAGCACACCGGAGGGAGGAAGAAGGTGGAGCAGACGACCGACCGCGGAGGTCATCTGGTCTCGCGCGCGCCCGGGGGAGGGAGGGGGGAGATACGGAAGGGGTGCGACTCGCGTCGGCGGTCGCAGTCGCGGCGCGGAGGAGTCGGGCGGCTGGGGCGGTGAGCGCGCGGCGCGTCCGCTCTCGGCCCGCGGCGCCAGCACAGTGTCTGCCGGCTGGCGGTGCCGCGCGGCGCACGAGGCGGCGCCGGTGGTGGGGGTGCGCGGCCCGCAGGCGCGGCCGGCCACGCCACGCAGCACGGCACGGCTCGGCGCCACGCGCTCCTGCCGCAACACGGCCCGCTCTGCCCTAGGACCGCCACCGCGCTCCCGTCCGGCCGCGTCTCTGCCCCTCCGGCTGCTCCCAACCCAGCTCCCGCCCTCCCGGACACTTCCCGTCCTTCGGGATATGCTACTCCTCAGATCCACCATCAATATGTACCAAACAGCAGCGAAAAGAAGGGAACCAGCGGAGAAATGTCACTATTGAAACACAAAAACGTAAGAATGTTATTGTTTATAAAAAGATTATACAGTTAACATTTAGGAAGAGTGATTTCACAGAGAAAATGTCGCATGATAACAGGATTGTTCCGCAGCTAAAAGCATGGGTTCAATTGGTCATATACCGAGCAAGGTGGCTCAGTGGTTAGCACACTGGACTCGTATTCGGGAGGAAGACTATTCAGTCCCGAGTCCAGCCATCCTGATTTAGGTTTTCCGTGATTTCCCTACATCGCTCCAGGCAAATGCCGGGATGGTTCCTTTGAAAGGGCACGGCCGACTTCCTTCCCCGTCCTTCCCTAATCCGATGAGACCGATGACCTCGCTGTCTGGTCTCCTTCCCCAAACAACCCAACCCAATTGGTCATAGAAAGGTACGATCAACTGTTAATGATAGCCCGTGGGCTAGGGACCATTTGTATACCCAACAGGAGGATCGTCTTACTGTAAGTATCCTACACTGCAGAGTGAAAGTTTGAACATTACTCACTTCCTCCAACTTAGGCAAATGGAGCAAATCGCACACTTCTTTTAGGCATTAGGTGTCGTCTAAGGGACGCCATCATCCTCTTTCTGCTATGGACGTGTATGCACGTCCTGCTACGTTGTTCCCCAGGTGCCGTGGATGTCTATAAACGCGCTGTTTCGATTTTCGTACAGTGGTATGTACGTCATCTGTACGCATCGTGAGTCGCCAACTGCTCACTGCATCGGACGAGTTACTTCCATATCTCGGTCAATAAAAGCATTTCCAGTATTTATCCTGCAACAAACATCTCTCATTACGTGCCATCATTTGCAAAAAAAATCTCGATTCCTTTTTTGGAATCGTTTACGACATACGACGTTGTGGTAACGACATGATTCGCGAAGCACTAGGACATGAATAGATGCATCACGAGCGACCGTCCTTCGGTTATAAAAAACCAATATCTCGAGAATGTGGTGAGATATCGTTTTGCTCTCAATCGTAAATAAAAGTTCTATATCTTATCTATATTACATTGCTTGTAATGTATGAGCTAAATCAGCTGTACGCAAACTTAACGCCCTGCGTTTTTACCTCTTCCAATTCTTAAGATTTCCTGCCATAGTTTACTTAACTTGACGCAGCGCAGTAAGTAAGACGGATGACGAAAAGAAATTCAGTTCTGTATCGGGAGAAGATATCAGGCAGTAAGATGTTCAAAAATCAAAGTTTTACACCTAATAATTTCCGAAATATCGAATGGTAAGTATTTTATATCGGCCGGAACGCCGTCTCTCTGCATAGGCGCCTGCAGCTGGCGATCATTACAGCCGTAACAAAAGCCGCCTCAGCGAGGAATCCAAAGAACACGTCTGTAACAGCGAAAGTGTTAAGGGGCTAAGGGAAAACCATCTACTTCATGGGCGGTTCCTGACAAAACCAGAAAATCCAGTGTGGGGCAAAATGTTGTTTGTAAAGAGACGCAGCACGAGGAAATATGTTGTAAAACGTCACCGTTATCATCAGAAAAATTCTAGGAACATCATGACTTAGTACTGAAGCACATGCCAAATTTTTGTCTGGGGTGTAAATTATATAGTTTTGCGTTATTCCGATTCCACATAATTAAAGTAACAAAATTTTAATGATCCTACAGATTTTTTTCACATTAATGACATGCCCTGCAGTAGCAGCGAAAAGAAGAGAACCAGCGGAGAAATGCCACTATTGGAACACAGAAAAGGTAAGATTGTTACTGTTTATAAAAAGATCATACAGTAAACACTTAGAAAGAGTGATTTCACAGAGAAAATGTCGATCACTATAGTAACCACCGGAAAAATGCTTTTGTCGGAGCACAAAAAATGCGAATATATTCCTATTTATTTAAAAAGCTCTGGTTGAATGGGGGGGGGGGATGCCATGTGCCTCATACTACCTTCCTCAGTATCTTTAAAAATGTTCACAAAAGTATTGGCATGCGAACATATTCCCGGTTTTTTATGCTGATAGACAAGGGCGCACTGGCAGTGGGAAAGAGACGGAATAGTAATATCAACTGCAAGGTCGTAGACAGTGGTTTTGGCGTAGAAAGAGTAAAGGCGACAACGGTAGTGTGAGAGAAAGAGAGGGACACAGTGGCAATGGAACATAGTTGGCAGTGGTATAACAGTGCTGCAAAAGGTGAAAGAGGCAGTAGTAGTGGGAGAGGTATAAAGAGACGGAAGAAGTGAATGTGGGTAAGAGATAGTGATGATAAGAGGCCGAGTCTGTGCCAGCGACAACGAGACAGATAGAGACAGTGACTGTAGAAGAGACAGTAGCAGTGGGAAGGAATTAATGAGACAGTTGCAGTAAAGGAGGGAAAGAGTAAGAGACAGTGACATTGAGAGGAGACAGTAACAGTACGAGACTGTGGCTGTGAGACAGAAAATAGTGACACAAAGAGATAATGACAAAAAAATGGCTCTGAGCACTATGGGACTTAACATCTGTGGTCATCAGTCCCCTAGAACTTAGAACTACTTACACCTAACTAACCTAAGGACATCACACACATCCATGCCCGAGGCAGGATTCGAACCTGCGATCGTAGCAGTCGCGCGGTTCCGGCCTGCGCGCCTAGAACCGCTAGACCAAGATAATGACAATGAGTTGGGCACAGTGAGTGAGTAAGTATGGGTAAGTGGGAATCGATGGGTGTGAGCGACTTACAGCGACGGAATAGTTTACATGAGCGAGTTACAGTTAAGGGACATGCTGGTAGTGAGAGGTGAGTTGTATGTTAAACAGAGCGCGAAAATGTTCGTACTCCAAAATTTTTGGGAAAGTTTTTAAAGAGGCTGAGGAAGGTAGAATAAGTAACTGGTGCCCCACTTTTCGGTCAGTGTCTTTTTGCGCTGGTTTGTTATTGTTGCGGTCTTCAGTACGATGACCGGTGCGAAGCAGCTGTCCACAGCACTCTACCCTGTGCAAGCCCCTTCATCTCCATCTTCCTTCTGTAACCCACATCCTTTTGAAATTGCTCAATGTACTCGTCAGTTGTTTTCGCTTTGCTATATTTATCCCCAATCAAGTTGTGTCCCAAATTTCTTTTCTCCCCAGTTCTGTTGAGTACCTTCTATTTAGTTACATGGGCCACCCACCTGATCTTCAACATTCTTCTGTAGCACCACATATCAAAAGCTTCTTTTCGCTTCGTGTCTCAATTGCTTACCGTCCACCTTTCACTCCTATACAAGGCAACGTGCCAGCAAGGACTTACTAACACTCAAATTTATATTCGGTGCCTATAAAGTTCTGTTCTTGAGAAACTTTTTTTTTATTTGGCATTGCCAGTCAATGTGTTGTATCCTGTCTTCTTCGGCCACCATCAGTAATTTTTCTGCCCAAACAGCAAAAGTCGTCTACTACTTTTAGTGTGTCATTCCTAATTCAGTTCCCTCAGCTCGCCTGATTTAATTCGACTATGTTCTATTACCTTTGTTTAGCTTTAATTAATAATTAATCCTCCTTTTAGGATGCTCTCCATTCCGTCGAACTGCTCTTCCAAGTTCATTGCTGTCTCTGACGCAATGACAACGTCATCGGCAAACCTCAAAGTTTTTATTTCTTCTCCGTGAACTTTATTCCTGTCTCCAATTTGTTGTGTGGTTTTTCTTTACTGCCTGCTCAATGAACAAACTGAATAAAGTTGGGTGTAAGCTACTATCCTGTCTCACTCTCTTCCCAGCTGTTACCTCCCTTTCTTGCCACTATTACACATGGAGTCTGGTTTCCACGCAAATTGTATACAACCTGTCGCCCCTATATGTCACCCCGATGCCTGCTGAATTTCAAACAGTGTGTTCCAGTCAACACCGTCAACAGCATACTAAAAGTATAAACGAAGGTTTGCCTTTCTTTAACTCACCTTCTAAGATGAATCATACGATCAGTGTTGTCCGGCGTAATCCAAATTTCTTGGGAACTCAAACTGATCTTCCCGAGACCGGATTCTATCAGCTTATTAAACTGATAGTTGTTTAAAAATCACAACTGTCATTACCTTTATTTATTTCTAACTTTATTTATTTATATATTCCAACTGATCTTTTACAGAGAACGTTAAAAATTATTTAAAGTCTTGCTGCATGCATTCTTCTACCTCTTCGTATACATTCGTTTTTTATGTTTCCTCACTGCCTTCAGAACTGTCAGGTGTTAGGAGGCTCTACTCTTTTTCTTATCTGATCATCCTTGAAGATCGCTTTCTGAATTTTCATTCCTAAGTAAATCCCTGTTACGTATGTAGCATTTTTGTTTTGTGCATTTCACGTATTATGTTCTCTATACGAGCTGATCTCTCGATTATGTCCCATAAATGCTCGATGTGATTCATGTCTGGCCATCTGGGTGAGCTAATCATTCGCTCGAACTGTCCTGAATATTATTCAAACCAATCGTGAACAGTTGTGGCCAAGTGACATGGCGCTGTGTCTTCTGTAAAATTTCCATTGTTGATTGCTGCAGAGGGTCCCCAGGTAGCCGAACATAACCGTTTCCAGTCAATAATTGATTCAGTTGGACTAGAGAACCCAGTCCATTCCATGTAAACACAGCCCACGCTATTATGGAACCTCACCATCTTGCACAGCGCCCTGTTGACAACTTGGGTACATTGCTTCGTGGGGTCGGTGACACACTGGAACCCTACCATCAGTTCTTATCAACTGAAATTGAGGTTCATCTGACCTGGTCACGGTTTTCCAGTCGTGTAGTGTCCAACCGATATGGTCACGAGCCCAGGCTATGTCGTGCTGTCATCAAAGGCAATACCATAGATCGTCTTTATGTCTGTTAGCACTGATAACGCCGCTGCTCTCGCTCGTTAAGTGAAGGCTGTTGCCACTGCCTTGTCCATCATGAGAGGTAATGCCTGAAATTTGATATTCTCGGCACAGTCTCGATACTGCGGTTCTCAGAATATTGAATTCCCTAATGATTTCCGGAATGTAAAGTCCCGTGCGTCTAGTTCCAACTACGACTCCGCGTTCAAAGCCTGTTAATTCCCGTTGTGCGGCCATAATCGCATCAAAAACCTTTCCAAATCGATCATCTGAGTAAAATGACAATTTCACCAATGTACGGCCCTTTTATACCTTGTGTACGCTATACTACCGCCATCAGTATGTGTGTGTATCTCTGTCCCACGACTGTTGCACCTCACCGTACAGTAAGTTGTCATTTTCACGCATAAGACTACTTTATGCTTCTCCGTTTCTAAAAACTACTGCTACGTGTCTTATCTTCGTTTTGACAAGAATACATGGCTGTCCTCTTGCTGAAGGCTGGTTTGAACATTGCTTCGCTTTGCTAGGGATTGCCCTGTTGTCTCTGGTAGGCCATAGCCTTTTTTTGACCTTTGAGATGAGCATCACCCAGTTCGACGTTAATGCCGAACTACTGTATAAGTTGGCATTTTTCATATTAACAAGCTATAGCCAGAGGTGAAACGAATTCCAGGACAGACCTGAGATCGAATCCTAGACCTCTGATATGAAACCTGGCACCTAACCACTGAGCCACAGAGCCTAAAAAATTGCCTCCATTTTAACATAATACATAGCCTGACAAAAAGAGTGAAGTACCCAAATGCCACAGTCGGACGTCAATGTAACTTCGTACCACGTTTTCCCCCATTTTTTAAAATTTATTCGCTTGCTTCCGCGCCCATTCATCCATTTCAACAGTGTAATGTCAATTATGACGATACGTACTTAAGGACCAACACAACATCCAGTCGCCCATCGGATACAATCTTCGACCCCGCCGGGTATCGAACCCAAGCCCCTTCGGTTAGTAATCCGCAGCTCTGACCGCGCAGCTACCAAAGCGGGCACGCGTTTGGTGTTGTTACGACGCCTGATAGGTCATATAATGGGCGTGAGCAGTATCAGACGTTGAGTGATCACTGTGAAGGAGAAAGAGACGACGCATAGTTGTGTGAGACAGCGTTAGAAGCACCTGACAGAGTTTGAACGGGGTTTCATTGTGGGACTCCATTTGGCCAGGTTGTCTAACAGTATAAAATCTAGATTTGTGGGGCACTCGTGAGTGACATGATTCTGAACAACTCCTGTAGCCAGAAAGATCCCCATAATTTTCCCCGATAGAAGACGTGTTGTACCAGCTCGGACGTCATTTCCGTCCCTGTGCCAGCATCCAGGATGTCATGGAGCAGTTACATCAGTTCTTGGCCAGCTTACCTCAGGAGAATGCATGCATCCACACCAGAGGGAATGCATGTAAGTCGACTCTATACTGCCCAGTTCTTTATACATTTGACCCGATTTTGTAATTACTTTCGTAACATCACATACCCTCTCAACCCAACAAAGTTTCATTTCGTCTCTACAAGGAAAAGTTTCTGAAACAACAGAACAATCCCGCTGAAAGCCTGAAGCAGAAACACAAAATAACGTACAGTATACAGCAAAAAAATTAAAACCTTGAAATTATTTGACACGTCAAAACTAATATAAAAATTTCTTTCAACAAAACGTTTGATTTCAAACCTAACATGTACGTTTACTTTTAGAAACTAAATTATTTACGTGTTCGTTTGGAAAGAAAGCTATAGGTCAGTGTCACCTGTACGACGAGATCATTTGAAATGGAGCGCAAGCTCGGACTGAAGTATACGTGGTAACTAAATCTGCTGTGTTCTTTCCAGAGGAACAGTCCTAGTATTCACTTTAAATGTGTCAGGAAAACCTCGTTTGGTAAGAATAATTGTGACCACACTTTTACTTAAACTTTCCGGAAGAAGTTAGTAAAATTATTTACTTTTATCCTTCTCATTAACATGATCAAAAAATACGCCATACGTGAGTCTCAATAAGAAACAGTTTGAAATTCCACCTCAATTAACAGCGATCTTAATTAATATAACTTCATATGATAGCTAAAATTAGAGGAGACATACAGTATTTTCTTAATACACTGCTGACTATTAAGACAGCAGCACCACGAAAGCGGCAGGCAACAAGCATCTGATTGACACAAAGTGTCTGTATATGCAAGTGAGGAGCATTTCAGTGAAACGGTACGAGGTAAGTATAATTAAAGGGTTCTACGTTGTGTATGTAAGGAAATATTACGCAACGGATTTCTCAGTCAGAAGACACGTTGCAATGGCAAGATTGTAGCCCTTGGAGATGGCTTCTTATCATCTTGCAATACTGCTGCTCGCGTTGGTCGGTATCACACAACTGTTTTCACAATATGGCATCGATGGGTTCAGGGGGACGATACTCAACACCAAACAGGATCTCAACGAGGACACGTCATTAGCTCCCGAGAGGACAGACATGTTCTTCTCTCGGCCGTGCAGGGTCGTATAGTTACAAGAACGTTGAGTCGGGAAATGGAATCAGGAAACGGACTTGTTTGCAGCGAGACGTGTATCCGCATGGCAATGCGACGAGCCTGGAGCATCACGGACCTTCAAACCGGAGACCCATGTTGCGGCTTCTCTTGACGGGGCAAACAGAGAAGCGCATCACTGTGGTCTGCCCATCGACGGCACTGGTCGAAAGCGTGGCACCACCACGTATTCAGAAGAGCGCCGTGCCATGTGCTGAAGCTCTGACGAGAACGAATGTTGTGAGGCTACGACTGTTACCTTCATACAAACCCAGCAGCTGGTGTGATATCATGGGGTGCCACTGGATACATAACATGATCTGTTTTCGCATGGCTGGTAATCTGGAAATCAGATATTTCGTTTGTGACATGTTAAGGACGAGAGCTTGCCTATCTTTGAGGTCACCATGATGTTACCTTTCAACAACATAGCTCAAGGCAGTGTTTAGCACGTACTTTCGTGACCTACCTCGATACAGAAAGTATTCGACTATTGATCTCACCCATGGAAAACATCTGACCATGGATTGTCAAGAGATTGACACACAACCACTCTTTACTAACTATGACTAGTGAACACTGCAAAGGCCGAAACAGAGAAGTACTACTACACGAATCTGAGATCCAAGCTCAGTTAGTCCCAGCCGTACTAGAGCCCTATTTTCTGCCATTGGCGGCAGCTCTGGGTACTATATTTCGCTCCCTGCATACCAAAACGGGGAGAGAGGGTGGACAAACACATTACCGTGCCTAATGAAGTCTAAGGAAACTATTGGCATTCAAAACAGTGGCTAGCCTTCTTGTAATGTACAAATACAACAGGCCTTGTATGGTTTTCAAGGCAATCTTATACCATTATTCCTGCAGAATAGTAGCAAGTTCTGGCAAGACCACAGTCTCAATAATACTGAGATCTGGTGACTGTGGCGACTAGGGGAGATCCTCTTGGCCACGAAAGCAGTCCTAGTCGATGTGAGCTGTGTGAACATGGGCCCTGTGCTCTTGGAACACAACATCACCGTAGAGGAACAAACATGGTACCTGTTATGCCGGAGCCCAGATAGCCCCTGAGGGCCGGCAACCCATATTACACCACAGAGGATGGGGTTGTCTATGTCCAAAAGCACCATGTTAAACACATACATGTTGTATGTAAATAATACAAGATGATGGAAACAGATATTCCGAGCACTACTTCCTGCAGGGGGAGCTCCAGCAACAGCCTGCAGGAAGTATCACTACGCCAAAACCTGATTGGCTGCGGACAGCTATTTAGGGGCTAGAAACAGCCCTAAAGTTCAGTTCACTCCCGATGCCGATCTCGTGGACTTCGACCGCTGAAGATTAAGTCTTTGTCTCTGCATTGGACTTCTACTGGTGTGTTTGTGTGTGTGTGTGTGTGTGTGTGTGTGTGTGTGTGTGTGTGTTTTACCACCAACATTTGTGAAAAATTAGAAGTGAACTTTTGTTTGCCTCAATTAGGAGACTTTTACTGGCGTCGTTATTGTTGTTCAGTCATTAACCTTGTAAATGTACATAAATAAAAGTGGACTCAAAAGTACACAGAACACTAATTTCTGCATCTCAATCCTTTTTAATTAGGACCACAGCCGATAGAAATATTACATTTTCAACAATACAACTGGCTGCATGTATGTATGTATGCATGTATGTATGAATTCCTAAGGGACCAAACTGCTGAGGTCATCGGTCCCTAGACTTACACACTACTTAAACAAACTTATGCTAAGACCAACACATACAACACATCCATGACCGAGGGAGGACGCGAACCTCCGGCGGGAGGGCGGCCGGCTGTAACTTCAGTACCAATTTATTGACAAATAATAAAATTACAGTTGACGGTAATCTTGAAAATTGTAACACACATAACACTCTTTTGTCTAAGACTGATGCCTTCAACAAGTGCCATTCGTGGACAAATACAACTACACGATGGATGGCTGGCTATCACCCTTATTTTGTACAAGTACACATTTCACGCGGTATTTCCATGTTTTTGTCCAAACCCTGCATTTATTTAGTATCGACGCGAACACGGTCATCTATATCTAGAGTTGTTTGGTGTAGCGGCTGCACCACGAAATCGACTACGCCTCACTTGACAAGAACCAGGCAAGGAACAGAGCGAGAGTGCTTTCCTATTCCAGCTGTGTTGACCTATCCCAAGGCTTCCGATTGCCGACGTAACTAACCGCGCGCAATGAGTCGTTTATTCTTGATTATCTCTGTCGCTTTGCTACTGTGGTACTGCTCGTGCGATGTTGAATATTCCTGGCTTAACGTTTTCGATTCCTCTCGGTTTCACCGTTCAGATTTGTGTACGGTTTTTGCCATCTTCCATTCGGTCTTTTTCGCCGTTCTCCCAGAAACTGCTTAAGATCACTCTCACACTTGGACTGTAATTTATAAAAATATACACTTTTGGAATACTGTTGATACCATGACAACCGATGCTGGCAACAATTTCCATCAGCTTCAGGGTGGTGACCGCTTTTTGGCTCGATGAAAACTGTTTCATAGCTTACTGTTTGTCGTCCATAGTACGTTGCTGTTTCACATATTCTGTGTGTATGGGAGTCCTGCTATATTTTCAGCACTTGGTGGACGTCCTGTGATCTCATCCTATCGACACGTATTTGCGATCCAGCTGCCAAAAACAAGTAACCTGGATGCCAACGGTAGACTGAACACCTTGTTTAATTCGTTTTTTTTTTATAAAATGAATGTATTAGATATTTTTCATAAAAAGAATGTATTACCTATGTTAGTATACAATCCTGTTATGATCCGGTACAATCTGTATCGCATAAATTATGACGAATGTGACACAATGTATTCCGGCCGAGCGGTTCTAGGCGCATCAGTCTGGAACTGCGCGACCGCTGTGGTCGCAGGTTCGAATCCGGCCTCGGGCATGGATGTGTGTGATGTCCTTAGGTTAGTTAGGTTTAAGTAGTTCTAAGTTCTAGAGGACTGATGACCTCGGATGTTAAGTCCCATAGTGCTCAGAGCCATTTTTTGACACAATGTATACATATTGTAAGAAAATTACTAAATTGTTTACAAAACAGCTAAACTCGCCCGCTGTGGGAAACAACGAATAAAAAAATTTCAAGACATCTAAAGTATCATCATCATCATTTAGAGTAGCAGCAGCAGTAGTCATGGTAGCAGCAGACTCAAATTAATTGAGAGAATCTCAAGGAAATTTAATTCATACACGAAGGCATTGGCTCACAAAGCACTCGTTCGATCGATTCTTGATTGTTGTTCATCAGTCGGAGGCCCTTACCAAGTAGGATTAGAAGACGCAGAGAAGATCCACCGAACGCGGTGTGTTTCATGACGGGTTCGCTCACTCGGCGCAAGAACTCATGGAAATACCCAGCAAACTTGTGACATATGGTACAAGAGCGGCATCATGCCTCACGGAGGAGATAACTGTTCGAGAGCGTACATTCCAACGGCACAGGAACGAAAGTCGCGCAGCAAGATCAGACGGGAGTCCGTCAAGAGGAATGTTCTGACACGTGGTGGAAGTCTTTTGATTTCACACTTCTTTGGCGGTTTGCTTGCCCCTAAACTACCCCAACGATCCTACCGGAGAAATGGGATCTGTTGTTTAAAGTATAATCCGAATTATGAATCTTCAAACTATCGAGAGGTGAAGGCTAGGGTAAAGGCAGACAGGAAAATTTATCCGTCAGGTGGGGATTCAAACCTGTGACCTCCCCCTTTCCAGGCGTGCGCTTTACACCTAAACCAGTGAGACCGAAGCCCTAACCCTCCCACATACGTTTTGAAAAATGGTTATGACGAGAAAATCGGAGAAATTAGAGTCAATATGGAGCTGCACTCACAGTCGTTCTTGCCAGGTACCATTCGTAGAAGGAAAAAATGGCGCGTAAGAGATAATGGTACGAGAAGTACCCTTCGCTCAACACCGTAAGGTGGCTTGCAGAATATAAATGAGTGTGAAGCAGCAGTATACGTAGTAGTAGTAGCAGCAGCAGGAGCAGTAGAAGCAGTATTAGGAACATGAGATCCGTTGCTGAATGAGGCCAGTTTTCCGGCTTCTACGTGTTTCTGTCAGCTTACATCGCCACTTTTGTCCTATATTCGTAGGGTATAATCGGTTGCCAAGTTGACAAATGGCTTTGGAATTTGTTTACATGGTAGAACTCAGCTACACGCAAACACGAAAAGGTTTTAAGTTGTGAACGCGTACATAGTAACCATCACATATCTCTGATTGGCTGTTGACAAATTCAAATCATAATTGGAGCAGAATAGTCCATGTTATATCATTTATAACGAGCAAAGTATGTAAAAGAGTTGCTCTTTATTTTGCAAGAATTTCCAGACAAACATTTCAAATTTGGGCTTACACTTTTCGAATAGCTATTGCTACATAACTTTCACTATGAGTAGTGTCATGTTGGAATGTTGTCCATATTTTTTTTAAACTGCTTCACTGTTTGTCTCAGTTTTAAAAAAATGGTTCAAATGGCTCTGAGCACTATGGGACTTAACTACTGAAGTCATCAGTCCCCTAGAACTTAGAACTACTTAAACCTACCTAACCTAAGGACATCACACACATCCATGCCCGAGGCAGGATTCGAACCTGCGACCGTAGCGGTCAAGCGGTTCCAAACTGAAGCGCTTAGAACCGCACGGCCACACCGGCCGGCTGTGTCTCAGTTTCAACATGTGCCATTAGACCCACGAAATTTATCATATATGGCGACTGCCATTCTTTTTATTCACTCTCTATTGTTAGGCTTATCTATTTGAAACACTTTCGATCACAGTACTATAACTTTAGTAAATTTCTGTTACAGTGTATTATTCATTAATTTCCTTTCAGCTCATTACCTTTTCTCTGCTTCAGTCATCGTCCAAATAACTCCAATTTTTCATATCGACTACTATTCTACGTAAGTCCACTCATCTATTTCCGACCGTTTCAAAAATTATCTATATCCACCCAACCGTAACGACTCACTATAAAGAAGCATCTACACTCCAATAAAAAACCAACATTGTCAACACTACAGTGTCCAGTGAGCCGATAAGAATACCAAAGAACTTGGCTTCGGTAGATACAGTATTCTTATTCGTTGTCACTTTGATAAATGGGGATAAACTGCAGGAATCGATCCATTAAAGGTTAAAGAGCATAAAATGTCATACCGACATATGGCGAGAAATGCTTTCCAAGGGAAGTCCATCCATCTGAAGGTGAAGTAAAAGGTTTTTCACAGTGACCCTAGTGACGGCTCTAGGGAGGTAGCTCGTCATCATGGGGTAAGCCGGAGGACCATGTGGAACATTCTCCATGACAACTGCCACTATGCGAACCTCTTCCAATGAATTCAGGACTTATTACCTACGGAACTACCTCTGCGTCGACCGTCGTGTCGCTGGTTCGTCGCACAGGCCACCACGGTGCTGGTATTTCTGTCATCCATCCTACTCACAAGTGAGGCTACCTTCACCCTCACACCACCTGTGGGCTACTTAGAATCCTCATGGTATGATGGCAGCGATGCGACGTGTCAAGCCCCATTCAGCATCATTGATTTGGCAGGAATTATTGGCGACCGCCTCAAGGGACCAGTCACGCTTCCAAAACGCCTCAAAGGCGAGGAATACCTGCACTTCCTGCTCTTGTCCCTATCTTCCCTGCTGGGAGACGTGCCTTATATGACACGAAGAGTAAAGTGGCTACTTCATTATGGTGCTCCACATAACTGCCGCTTGTGTGTGGAGGTAAAACACTCGTACTGCAGTAAAGTGACTCCCGTGGGGGCAGCTGGAGACTGCCTGATTTGAATGAACCAGTATCAGAACCGAGCTCGTTAATATCCACCACACTAAAATGACTGTAGAAAAAGTGTTACAAAAGGATTTGAATAAGAATTTTAGTTTTTGTCCTTGTGCAATGCCACTTGAGTGGGATCCATATCACATAAATAGAAAAATTAACTGGTACATCTGTGATCAATTTGTGGACATGGAGCTGGCTGGAGTGGCCGAGCGGTTCTAGGCGCTTCAGTCTGGAACCTCGCGACCGCTACGTTCGCAGGTTCGAATCCTGCCTCGGGCATGGATGTCTGTGATGTCCTTAAATTAGTTAGGTTTAAGTAGTTCTAAGTTCTAGGGGACTGATGACCTCAGATGTTAAGTCCCATAGTGCTCAGAGCCATTTGAACCATTTTTGGGCATGGAGACTATGTTTCACTGTTGAAATTACATAAGGTTTTGATATTTACAATGAGTCAAACGTGTTCATGTGAACAGCATTTATGCACCAGAATATTAAATGAACACTACCCTTAAAAATTCAAGTATTAGTGAAATCCGAGAGTGTACGACAGGCAAGATTCACCACGTTCCCCTATTGATCTATGTGAAACCCCGTGCAATCTAGTGTGTACCGGGGGGCAACAAGATCAGACGTGAATTATGCACCAGTGATTTATCGTTCTCGAAAGACTACTGTGGAGCATGGACAACTGATTCATACTGCAGCCGCGGTACAGTTGAGTCTGCTACAGAATGGAAATTTGAATAGCCCGTTAATTCCCTAAATGCACACAAAACACAAAGTGTTCTGTCTTACGGCACGTCTTGTCATGAGGGAAGCCACGTCAGAGAGGTCCACCGCATGAGCGTCTAGGGAAGTGATTCCAGGGGTGGTTGCCCATTGCCTTGCTCTGATGATGATGAAATGATAATGAGGACAACACTAAATGCGGGGCCATGCATATACTACTGTTGTCGCGGGTGTGGTCGATGGCTGCTTCGGGTGGAACTAGTCTCTACGACTGTCCGGAAGAGAACTGCACTTGTTCCACGCAGCAACCATGCTAACACACGGCGTTTAGTATGCCAAAAGCCCATAATAGCCAATCATGGCCGAGTGGCAAAATGCATGTCAATTACACCTCAGAAACTAGGGCGCTGGACTCCCACCACACGTATTGTTAAACAGCGTCCTCCAAGGGACTAGCTTCCCGACGGAATAAAGGGCGGCTGCAAATGTCAACTGACGTCACGGCCAGGCGACCAATCACCGAGCTCGCAGATTGCGCGCCCGGAGAGCCATAGGCGTGGGAGCACGCTAACGCAGTATGCAAAGGAGGCGACTACGTGTGGCGCCAGTGTGTCGCGTACCCTGCTGGGCTGGCCATAAGGATCTAGGAAGGCCAGCAAACAAGCAAACAAACCCTGCTGCCTCTATAGCTGGACTCTCTGTCATGTCGCACTGAAGCACTATGCGTCCATCAGAATACGGCATTCCCGCTACTATTAGCGAAGGTGCTATTGTCCTTCACGTCCTTCCTACAACCAACGTCCTCGATACGCTAACGCACCCTTTGGCTGCCTGCCTTCGCTGTATTAGTTGGCCACGAAACACAAGGCAAAAAAAAAAAAAAAAAAAAAAAAAAGGCTGCGGAAGTAAGAGTTCCACAGCTCAAAAGTAATTGGAATATCAATTCGATATACTTCCACAGCGCTCAACCACTGTATCTGCACATAAAAGATCGGTCCACACACAAGAAATAAACTTTACATGATCTGTGAAAGAGGGAAAGTCCTGAAGGGCATTCCATCCGGAAGACGGGCCTACCTTCTTTCACAGTAGAAATCCCTCCTTGCCGATCGTCTCCTGCAGATTGTCCACAATAAGCAAAATCAAACTATATATATATATATATGTGTGTGTGTGTGTGTGTGTGTCGACTTCAGGAAGGACGTCTAAGGGTTAACGTCCTACTGACGATGAACTCATTACAAACGGAGCTTAAGCTCGGACAGGGCAAGGATGAGAAGCTACCGGTCGAGTCCTTCGCCCCAGAACCACCCCAGCATTCGCTTTGAACGATTTACGAGCACTACTGAAGAAGTAAACATCGAATAACTGGGTGGGGACCTGAACCTCTGTCCTCCTGAATGTGAGCCCAGTGTCATGCCACTGCACCATCTTGCTAGACTTGCAATTCTTCAGCCATGTGCATCCACACTCATCCTACATACGTTTTCTAGTGACATCTACCCACCATCCATTACGCTACCGTCTCATTTTCCTTTTTCCCCTGGCATTCAGCAAAAGAGCCTGCTTGGTCTAAAAACCAAACATTTACCAGGCTACATATCCTGCCTGCTTCCACTTCAGCAACTAATAATTACTTCCGCTCCAATCTGTCCTCCTATCAAACTGTTTGGCTTCCGTACACTCCTTGTGACATCCAAGATAAGTGTACTCCACGCTGAACAAATCAGTTTTAGAACCGCTTCCGCGTTTAATGGTTCTCTTGTTTAAGCGAAATACTCCACCCCATGGTTACTTCTGCGTTTGTTTCCCTTGCTGTCCACACAGTACTCTAAATCCAAAAAACTCATCAAATAGTTCTAAGACTTTATAGTTAATTTGTACTATTTTTCTTTCGATGTGCTGCTTACACATTTTTATTTCCAGATATACTTATTTTTATTTTTAGATATACGTTTAGACTACCTTTATTAATTTCATTGATTAACTGCCTTCCAGGTAAACAGAGCAAAGTCATCAGCCAGAAGAAGGCAGCTTACGTATGTTCCTTTGATAGGTAGGGAACAGTCGGCCGAATTGCGTTGGCAGGAATTCACATCAATTCTAGAAATATAATCCTGATCGCCCTCATACGTAGTGATATAGGAAACATTCCGACAGTCCGAGGGCAATTCGAATTCCTCAATCATGGAACCACAATCAATGTGCAGCACTATGAGGACAGTTTGCAGAAACTGCGACGCGACCTGCTGTCGGATGGAATCAAGCTCTTGCACCGTAACGACCCCCCCCCCCCCCCCCCCCGCCCACCGCCATCCAATCCACGCTACTAGTCAGTCGAAGACTTCGCTTCAGTGGTTTGGTTGGGAAACATTGCAGCATCCTCTGTGCAACCCGGACCTTTCACCATGTGATTTTTATATCTATGGTGACCCAAAGGAAGACATGCATGGGCGTCGATTTCCTTCTGACGAGGAAGTGCAAGAGTGGATGTGGTTGTGGAGCCATCAGCGACCGACCGCGTTCCACGAAATGGGGTTGGCTGGTTGATTTGGGGGAAGGGACCAAACAGTGAGGTCATCGGTCCAGTCGGACTAGGGAAGGATGGGGAAAGAAGTATGCGTGCCCTTTCAAAGGAACCTTTCTGGCATCTGCCTGAAACCATTTAGAGAAATAACGGAAAACCTAAATCAGTATGGCCGGACGGGGGTTGAACCGTCGTCCTCCCAAATGCAAGTCCAGTGTGCTAACCACTGCGCCGAAACAGATATTGACCATCTCGTCTCCCAGTGGGATAAATGTCCGAACGCGTGTGATGATTACTTTTGAATGGAACCCTTGCACTGTCCCGTTGTGGCGAGTGTCCGGTTCTTATGTGACGATCCCTTATGTTTGGCGCCACTTCTGCGACTTGCGCGACGATGAAGATCATATATCAGATTGGTTACGGACGGGGATAACACGTCTAAGAAGTCGCAGCTCCTAACAGCTGTTCAAAGAAGTGCATCATTAATAAAACATGCCGAGAAAACCTGAGAGATCACAGCGCATTCGCTATCTGATTCTGACGTTATGTACTTGTGGGCTGCTTTAAGTGTCTAAATACTAGTTTGGACATTAAAAAAGTCGACATTTATGGGCATATTTCAAGGAAACATCATCATTAGTTGCTAATTATACTCGTAAACGAACGCTCCCGGAGTACTATGGTCGCTCGAACTAGTGGCGAGGCAGTAAACAGACTGCGTATTTTATAT
Source organism: Schistocerca cancellata (assembly GCF_023864275.1). Taxonomy (NCBI): domain Eukaryota; kingdom Metazoa; phylum Arthropoda; class Insecta; order Orthoptera; family Acrididae; genus Schistocerca; species Schistocerca cancellata. The sequence goes on along the minus strand of NC_064630.1, from coordinate 499,816,429 downwards.
TCGGGCAATAAATTACTTCAGATAATTGGCACTCAGAAAGTCATTGGTAGAAACCAAATCGCTTACAACATTTCAATTTAAACCGGCTAATCCCATTACACTGGCCTACGGAACAGCTCTTTTGAAGTGACTAATTGTACCATCGGAAATGGAAAACTGAAACCACTACACTGGAAGCCTAGCGGGGATTCTTGTCAATACAGATTACACCAATTTAATTCCGAGCCACGGCAGTCTGCCGCTCACTGTAAAAGTAAAATATTACTGTCATTTGATATTCCCTAATGAGTGATATTCGCACAACCTGGCAACAAACGCAAAGCAGCCTTACCTTTGTACCCTATATGAAATACTATACATTGTGTTTTTCATATAGGTAACTACAGATTTTGGCGTTTGGAATTATAATAATTTGTTGCCTAGGTAATAACTCGTGGTCTGAAAAAAAGCTATAGCGTCAGGTGGCCTCCAATTGCTGTTTGTCATTATGTGAATACATACATTCTGCGGGTTCGCAAGGAATAGTGAGGAACACTGCAGTCTGATCGCGAGTAAAAATTACCAATAAGCTAAACCTATGTGCCGGACCAGGAATCGAAAGAATGCTTTCGTTCAAACCCTGGTCTGTGGAACAATTTTAGCAAAAGGAAGGAAGATTCGTGTATTCGACAAATAAGCGATTAGGGAAGCAGTATTATCACCGGCCGGCCGAAGTGGCCGTGCGGTTAACGGCGCTGCAGTCTGGAACCGCAAGACCGCTACGGTCGCAGGTTCGAATCCTGCCTCAGGCATAAATGTTTGTGATGTCCTTCGGTTAGTTAGGTTTAACTAGTTCTAAGTTCTAGGGGACTAATGACCTCAGCAGTTGAGTCCCATAGTGCTCAGAGCCATTTGAACCATTATTATCACCGATTAGGCTACAATAAGGAAGAAAATCAGTCGTGAAGGTTTCAGCATTCACGTCGGGCCATTCAAGAAAACATAGAATTTATAAGTCGGAATGGGTGGACATAATTTGAATCCTGTTCCTTTCGAATGTGGTCCAATGAATTAACCTATTAACCTATTAACAAAGTAAGTAAATTTCCCGAATGAGTCAACGACCATTGTGGATATTTTGTGAGTAAAGTCGTCTTTATTGCTAGTAATTTCGGCTACTAACATCATCAGATAAAAACTTAAACTTGTAAAACAATGTTTAGTGTCAACTTACATCAAACCTACGGTCCTATGTTTTACTGATACTGTGACTGAACGTTGTTTCATAAGTTATAAATTTTGATCTGATGTTGGCTGAAGCCGAAACGATGTTATATGTAAAGAAATATATCGATCGATGTACACGATTTTATTCACAAAGTAAACTCTGAACCCTCTTGATGGGTGACATTGTAATGTGTCAGCAAAGCTTGAAATCGAGTCTCCAGACGAATTTTGTATGTTGTCATGCAGCACTGTTTACTTTCCGACAAGGTCTTCACGTTTTCACACCATCCTTGAACAAAACTAGCACGTGGAGGTGGGATGGTATGGTGAAAACTTGTATCCTTCTGTGATACGAACTGGTGACAAAGTACCTTCACAGCAGTTGCTAATTTCTTGCCTGGACTATAGGGCAAGCTGGTGGCTTTTGATGTAGCTGTGTTGAAACAGCACTCTCTGATTGGTCAGTGGTGCAACTGGTGTGCGTTAGGGTGCTAATATTAACTGTGTGGTGCAAGACGAGGTATAAGAGATTCTCCACTCGAGCTATCAGTAAGAAAAGACATAGGTTTGTTCATTTTGGGTAGGAGACCAAACAGCGAGGTCTTCGAGTTAATTGGATTATGGATGGAAGTCGGCCGTGCCCTTTGAAAGGAACCATCCTGGCATTTTCCTGAAGAGATTTAGCGAAACCACGGAAAACTTCAATCAGGATGGCTGGAGGCGGGTTTGAACCATCGTACTTCCGAATGCGAGTCCAGTGCGCTAACCACTGCGCCATCTTGCTCCGTAGAAAAGACTTTCTGGGTCAGATATGGCGATGCATGTTTTGGAAATGTTCATCAGACTGCTCAAGGTAGCCAAACTAATCCAAAAGGGTACCCGTGGTGTTCAAAAGAGCGCCGATTGTACCTACTTCACAACGTAGGCAAATGTAACAACTAGGCATTGTCTTCTGAGCTTTTGATGCGGAATAAGGTATTTGTGAACCGAATCCCCTGGAGTCCACTCAGTTTTTAATAGAAAACAATTGATGTTCGGTTATCTAGCATAAAAGATGCTTGGCTATAATACTTTTTCATACTGGACTGCACCGAGCAGCTAGTTTAAGTTTTTTCTTTTTCATTATATGCATGTGTCTGAATGCAGAAAGTGTGGGCTGAAACATTTCATGAGTGAACGATTTTCTGCTCCCTTCATTCGCTGCTTTGTGGTGACGTAATTTGGCTGCATTGTATGAACCGATTATGTTCGTATTCAGCGTCGTATTTCATTGATCTGTGTATTATTATGCGTGTCCATTGCGTTTCATGTTGCAACTGTCTTTTAGCGTTTCCAAACTAATTTGCGCGTAATTTGGAGCGCTATTCTTTCACATTTCATTGTAGTCAGTGAAGAAATGTCATCCCGTTAGTTGATCTCTGCTGTGATCAGTCTGAATGCAGTTAAAATTTGCAACGTGTGCTGCTCCCTTTGCAGTTGCATCTATTATGTTAGAAGAGGACATATATTACCATAAGAGGAAATGAAACTACTTCATGTTACTAATGACAGCCTAAAGTTCACTATAAAAACGACAAACATGTATATTCACACGCACTATTGACCATAAACGATTTTTTAATTTAATGTACTGAGCAACAGTTGGCGAAGTACTATCAGTTCGTTCCGGGTTTCATTTTTTCACTTTTGGACGTGTATTAATATTTCCATTTCCTCCAAGATGTCAGATGTAGAGCTCTTCTTTAAAGATTGCAGTAGTTGATCTATTTATAATTCATTCGCACATGGGGCGACGAAAAAATGGTTGCATCCAACCGGGGGAACCCGAAACTATATTCATATAATTTGTACAGGTGAAATATTATTGCGGTTGTAAACTGTTCGGGTTGTGAATACCAAATAGCGGTTCTCCAAATTTTATAGATATGAAAGTCACCTTTCCCAAAACGATTGCGTTTAAACCCCATGAGCAAATCTCATTCTCTTACGTGGAGTCCACACCCACGTGTTACGATTCTAACAACGTGTCGCAAAAGTTCTTTCGACATCTTCCTGCAGGATCACTTTATAAACGTCTTTTGCCGCATTCTAGAACAGTTCGAAACTGAACTTTATTTGGAGTCTGCATAAAATAATCCCATTAATTACATCACACACCGTTCACCAAATGAGATAATTCTCTGTGTACACCAGTTACTTCAGTTTCCTTATACACGAAAGCTGCTTTTGTCGACCATGAATTTCCTATAACCATATCCAACATTACTTAACTACCGGCGGTATATTTTTGAGTAATCTGTAACATAATGTATACTAAACATAATTCTATTTCATGTACAAGAAGTTTTGAAACTTACCGTCTCAACTGGGTAAATACTGTTTCGTATGGCGAGAAAATATCGCTAGTAGACTGCATATATATTTCAGTAGAGCAAGCAAACGTTAAGCACACCTTGGTGCTTGTATTAGCTTAAGCTACCTTCACCACCATCACAGTAAACAGATCCCCAAAACATTGTTTGCATATTGTTGTAAACACTAGCAACGTACCACCGACTGATGCTAAAAATGAACAGCGTTTAACTTTCGTTCGCCGCACTGGAACATAAACAAGAAGTCCACCTCTCTCTTAGTAGAGGTTATACACTCCTGGAAATTGAAATAAGAACACTGTGAATTCATTGTCCCAGGAAGGGGAAACTTTATTGACACATTCCTGGGGTCAGATACATCACATGATCACACTGACAGAACCACAGGCACATAGACACAGACAACAGAGCATGCACAATGTCGGCACTAGTACAGTGTATATCCACCTTTCGCAGCAATGCAGGCTGCTATTCTCCCATGGAGACGATCGTAGAGATGCTGGATGTAGTCCTGTGGAACGGCTTGCCATGCCATTTCCACCTGGCGCCTCAGTTGGACCAGCGTTCGTGCTGGACGTGCAGACCGCGTGAGACGACGCTTCATCCAGTCCCAAACATGCTCAATGGGGGACAGATCCGGAGATCTTGCTGGCCAGGGTAGTTGACTTACACCTTCTAGAGCACGTTGGGTGGCACGGGATACATGCGGACGTGCATTGTCCTGTTGGAACAGCAAGTTCCCTTGCCAGTCTAGGAATGGTAGAACGATGGGTTCGATGACGGTTTGGATGTACCGTGCACTATTCAGTGTCCCCTCGACGATCACCAGTGGTGTACGGCCAGTGTAGGAGATCGCTCCCCACACCATGATGCCGGGTGTTGGCCCTGTGTGCCTCGGTCGTATGCAGTCCTGATTGTGGCGCTCACCTGCACGGCGCCAAACACGCATACGACCATCATTGGCACCAAGGCAGAAGCGACTCTCATCACTGAAGACGACACGTCTCCATTCGTCCCTCCATTCACGCCTGTCGCGACACCACTGGAGGCGGGCTGCACGATGTTGGGGCGTGAGCGGAAGACGGCCTAATGGTGTGCGGGACCGTAGCCCAGCTTCATGGAGACGGTTGCGAATGGTCCTCGCCGATACCCCAGGAGCAACAGTGTCCCTAATTTGCTGGGAAGTGGCGGTGCGGTCCCCTACGGCACTGCGTAGGATCCTACGGTCTTGGCGTGCATCCGTGCGTCGCTGCGGTCCGGTCCCAGGTCGACGGGCACGTGCACCTTCCGCCGACCACTGGCGACAACATCGATGTACTGTGGAGACCTCACGCCCCACGTGTTGAGCAATTCGGCGGTACGTCCACCCGGCCTCCCGCATGCCCACTATACGCCCTCGCTCAAAGTTCGTCAACTGCACATACGGTTCACGTCCACGCTGTCGCGGCATGCTACCAGTGTTAAAGACTGCGATGGAGCTCCGTATGCCACGGCAAACTGGCTGACACTGACGGCGGCGGTGCACAAATGCTGCGCAGCTAGCGCCATTCGACGGCCAACACCGCGGTTCCTGGTGTGTCCGCTGTGCCGTGCGTGTGATCATTGCTTGTACAGCCCTCTCGCAGTGTCCGGAGCAAGTATGGTGGGTCTGACACACCGGTGTCAATGTGTTCTTTTTTCCATTTCCAGGAGTGTATTTTCTGATCAGCACCGATGCACAAAACAGTTGGAAGTATGTCCTAGATGAAACTGTCCAAGGATATATCATCGACATTTCATTATAACGTGCATAGAGGTAGAAAGCTATCCTAAACGAGTTCTAATACCAGATAATATTGCTCAAGTGAAAGCTGCCGAAATATCCGCCGTAATTACGACACTGGTCAGTTCTATAAGTGGGCAATAAAAGAACGTATTGTCACAACATTATCGAAACCGATCTCTATATTTATCCTTACACACTTTGCATTGTGGGTGAATTAAGGACTCCATATCAATCAGCGAGTGTTCAGTTTCCGCCAATAGCTTATGGACAAAGTACCATCGGAAAATACAGATTCTCCGTTTTTCATTTCTTCAGATTAGACGTTGTTCCTCCTGTCGGATAGGAAAATTTACAGAACACGCGCTATTATTGATCAGAATACGTTCATTTGCAAGTCCAACTAACGCTGCATAGTTTTGAGACTGACTTGTGATTCAAAATTCAAGTGCCATTTTTGTTTAGTCCACATTATGTTCTTTTTACTTAAAAGTAAAAACATAGCTATTGGAATACGTAAGACGGACAATGGGAATGGTGTCCTCAATAGAACTTTCATTATGTTCTCCACCCATTTGTAGAGTATGATGATTAAAAGGGATTAACAACATTATTGTTGTGGAGGTCAATAATTGACCTATATTCCAGTGTTGTGACTGAAAAGATAAACTAAATTTTATTATGAAATAATATCAATTGTCTAATTTGACTAATTATCGCTTGTTTTAAAAAAAAAGGTCTCCCACACACTAAACTGTCTCTTAGTTATGCAATGACCCCGGAATAAATATCGAACGACAAAACATCGACAGAAATTTGACCATGTGATGACCTGTTGCCACGTCGTGAGTCTTGACACTTAATGTTCAAATGTGTGTAAATTCCCAAGGGACCGATCTACTGAGATCACCGGTCTCTAGACTTACATACTGCTTAAACTAAGTTATGCTAAGACGAACACACACACCCATGTCCGAGGAAGGACTCGAACCTCCGGCCGGAGTGGCCGCGTAACCCGTGACAGGCGCCTTAAACCGCCTTGTAACTCCGCTCGGCAGTCGTGACACCATGTTGTTACCCCATCACAACCATCATAAAAACTTCTCGTTAACGACATTCTGTAATGAAATATCGACATAAATTAATATCTACCTAGCGTTACTGTTAAAATTTGTTTGGTGCATAGTTTTCTAAAATGTCTTCGAGCCGAAGATGGGAATAAAAAAACTGGCCAGGTGCGAGTAGTACTCGCACACTGAGGGATCAGTACAAACTTAATTATGTTAATAAACGTTTATCCATCCCGGGAAACGAGAATGCTTTAATTTTAAGTTCGAAATAGGATAAAAAGGCCAAAAGAAATATTGTTTTTACAATTACAAAATTACAGTTTTCTGATTTTTTCCCTTTACTAATGCTGTTAAACCTTGCTTCTTCGCAAGTTCCATTATTCAAAATTAATGGGAAGTACTCTACAGAGTTCGATGAGTGAGTTTACGAATATCAAAGTGAAAGGGTACAGTACCGCCCGACATTGAAAATAGGTACAACATACTTCATTATTTTTGTCAGAACAACACATTTTTTGTAAAACAACTCAATTTCAATTAATATAGCGAAGCCGGATACCAGTGTGGGAAAGAATGACAATTTATTTATTTAATTGATCACATGTGCACTCCCACAAAATAAATCCCTACATCCAGTTTGGTGAGATCTGTGAAATGAATGAATGTATGGTCGCCTGCTAACCACAGATAGTGAATGTGAATATATGATCATCTTTGAGACGATCCCTTGGCCACCTTTGGTGGGACCAAAGAGATGAAATTTGCCTGAGCTTTGAGCGCCTGAAATGTGGCTGACCAATACAGTAGCAAGGTGCTCCCCCACTTCGGCAGAGGTGCGAGAGGACCTGAAGAACGGCCATGTTTCGGCACTCTGCCGCTGGATCTTGTGCTGTTAAGACCTGTCTTAGGTGTGCTCCGTAAAGATATAAGAGTGGAGACATGGTATGCATGTGGAATATTTAATAGTAGTTTGAAATAATAATTTCTCTATGTCAGGAACTTTTGTGGGGAGAATTAAATGTCAGGCAGGTAATATTAATGGGATCGTAGTAATCTTCGGAAGTGACCAACGGTCACAATGAAACCACGTGTAGCAATAAGTTGAAATACTTCCATGTGCTTAAGTTAAGCTGAATTACTAGCGTGTGTACTATAAGTTGAAATATTTAAGGAATGGCGTGTGCAGGACTTGAAATTAGAGACGAGTACTTCCACGTGGTGAGTACTGAGTGAGTCTCAATCTGTGTATGAGACAAAGGAGTCTCCATGGTATCAGTTAAGGACTCGAGTGTGTGATGAATATGCTCTTAATATTACTTTGCATGTTATGTTTCCGTGTGACGCTTGATTCAAACTATAATGCTCTGAGAGAGAAGCAAGGTGAGTCAGCCGTCTATCCAGCAACGTCACTTGGCTTGCATTGCACAGGAAGACGTGCATAGTAGGAAAGAAGAATTACGAAGTGGGGCAGTGTCGTGTCAAACTGGGATAAATACTAATTGAAGTGGGAAAGCTGAAAGTGATAGTGTTGTGACTATTTATTGTGTTGTATTCCTTGTTGTAGTGTGGTGTATGTCATGTAATTTGGGTATGTGTGGTTTGCATGGGAGAGTAGCTAGGTAGTTGCAGATGTAGTGGGTTATGCGTGTTCTACATCTACATCTACATCTACATTTATACTCCGCAAGTCACCCAACGGTGTGTGGCGGAGGGCACTTTACGTGCCACTGTCATTACCTCCCTTTCCTGTTCCAGTCGCGTATGGTTCGCGGGAAGAACGACTGTCTGAAAGCCTCTGTGCGCGCTCTAATCTCTATAATTTTACATTCGTGATCTCCTCGGGAGGTATAAGTAGGGGGAAGCAATATATTCGATACCTCATCCAGAAACGCACCCTCTCGAAACCTGGCGAGCAAGCTACACCGCGATGCAGAGCGCCTCTCTTGCAGAGTCTGCCACTTGAGTTTGTTAAACATCTCCGTAACGCTATCACGGTTACCAAATAACCCTGTGACGAAACGCGCCGCTCTTCTTTGGATCTTCTCTATCTCCTCCGTCAACCCGATCTGGTACGGATCCCACACTGATGAGCAATACTCAAGTATAGATCGAACGAGTGTTTTGTAAGCCACCTCCTTTGTTGATGGACTACATTTTCTAAGGACTCTCCCAATGAATCTCAACCTGGTACTCGCCTTACCAACAATTAATTTTATATAATCATTCCACTTCAAATCGTTCCGCACGCATACTCCCAGATATTTTACAGAAGTAACTGCTACCAGTGTTTGTTCCGCTATCATATAATCATACAATAAAGGATCCTTCTTTCTATGTATTCTCAATACATTACATTTGTCTATGTTAAGGGTCAGTTGCCACTCCCTGCACCAAGTGCCTATCCGCTGCAGATCTTCCTGCATTTCGCTACAATTTTCTAATGCTGCAACTTCTCTGTATACTACAGCATCATCCGCGAAAAGCCGCATGGAACTTCAGATACTATCTACTAGGTCATTTATATATATTGTGAAAAGCAATGGTCCCATAACACTCCCCTGTGGCACGCCAGAGGTTACTTTAACGTCTGTAGACGTCTCTCCATTGAGAACAACATGCTGTGTTCTGTTTGCTAAAAACTCTTCAATCCAGCCACACAGCTGGTCTGATATTCCGTAGGCTCTTACTTTGTTTATCAGGCGACAGTGCGGAACTGTATCGAACGCCTTCCGGAAGTCAAGGAAAATAGCATCTACCTGGGAGCCTGTATCTAATATTTTCTGGGTCTCATGAACAAATAGAGCGAGTTGGGTCTCACACGATCGCTGTTTCCGGAATCCATGTTGATTCCTACATAGTAGATTCTGAGTTTCCAAAAACGACATGATTCTAGAGCAAAAAACATGTTCTAAAATTCTACAACAGATCGACGTCAGAGATATAGGTCTATAGTTTTGCGCAACTGCTCGACGACCCTTCTTGAAGACTGGGACTACCTGTGCTCTTTTCCAATCATTTGGAACCTTCCGTTCCTCTAGAGACTTGCGGTACACGGCTGTTAGAAGGGGGGCAAGTTCTTTCGCGTACTCTGTGTAGAATCGAATTGGTATCCCGTCAGGTCCAGTGGACTTTCCTCTGTTGAGTGATTCCAGTTGCTTTTCTATTCCTTGGACACTTATTTCGATGTCAGCCATTTTTTCGTTTGTGCGAGGATTTAGAGAAGGAACTGCAGTGCGGTCTTCCTCTGTGAAACAGCTTTGGAAAAAGGTGTTTAGTATTTCAGCTTTACGCTTGTCATCCTCTGTTTCAATGCCATCATCATCCCGGAGTGTCTGGACATGCTGTTTCGAGCCACTTACTGATTTAACGTAAGACCAGAACTTCCTAGGATTTTCTGTCAAGTCGGTACCTAGTATTTTACTTTCGAATTCACTAAACGCTTCACGCATAGCCCTCCTTACGCTAACTTTGACATCGTTTAGCTTCTGTTTGTCTGAGAGGTTTTGGCTGCGTTTAAATTTGGAGTGAAGCTCTCTTTGCTTTCGCAGTAATTTCCTAACTTTGTTGTTGTACCACGGTGGGTTTTTCCCGTCCCTCACAGTTTTACTCGGCACGTACCTGTCTAAAACGCATTTTACGATTGCCTTGAACTTTTTCCATAAACACTCAACATTGTCAGTGTCGGAACAGAAATTTTCGTTTTGATCTGTTAGGTAGCCTGAAATCTGCCTTCTATTACTCTTGCTAAACAGATAAACCTTCCTCCCTTTTTTTATATTCCTATTAACTTCCATATTCAGGGATGCTGCAACGGCCTTATGATCACTGATTCCCTGTTCTGCGCTTACAGAGTCGAGAAGTTCGGGTCTGTTTGTTATCAGTAGGTCCAAGATGTTGTCTCCACGAGTCGGTTCTCTGTTTAATTGCTCGAGGTAATTTTCGGATAGTGCACTCAGTATAATGTCACTCGATGCTCTGTCCCTACCACCCGTCCTAAACATCTGAGTGTCCCAGTCTATATCTGGTAAATTGAAATCTCCACCTAAGACGATAACATGCTGAGAAAATTTATGTGAAATGTATTCCAAATTTTCTCTCAGCTGTTCTGCCACTAATGCTGCTGAGTCGGGGGGTCGGTAAAAGGAGCCAATTATTAACCTAGCTCGGTTGTTGAGTGTAACCTCCACCCATAATAATTCACAGGAACTATCCACTTCTACTTCACTACAGGATAAACTACTACTAACAGCAACGAACACTCCACCACCGGTTGCATGCAATCTATCCTTTCTAAACACCGTCTGTACGTTTGTAAAAATTTCGGCAGAATTTATCTCTGGCTTCAGCCAGCTTTCTGTACCTATAACGATTTCAGCTTTGGTGGTTTCTATCAGCGCTTTAAGTTCCGGTACTTTACCAACGCAGCTTCGACAGTTTACAATTACAATACCGATTGCTGCTTGGTCCTCGCATGTCCTGACTTTGCCCTGCACCCGTTGAGGCTGTTGCCCTTTCTGTACTTGCCCGAGGCCATCTAAACTAAAAAACCGCCCAGCCCACGCCACACAACCCCTGCTACCCGTGTAGCCGCTTGTTGCGTGTAGTGGACTCCTGACCTATCCAGCGGAACCCGAAACCCCACCACCCTATGGCGCAAGTCGAGGAATCTGCAGCCCACACGGTCGCAGAACCGTCTCAGCCTCTGATTCAGACCCTCCACTCGGCTCTGTACCAAAGGTCCGCAGTCAGTCCTGTCGACGATGCTGCAGATGGTGAGCTCTGCTTTCATCCCGCTAGCGAGACTGGCAGTCTTCACCAAATCAGATAGCCGCTGGAAGCCAGAGAGGATTTCCTCCGATCCATAGCGACACACATCATTGGTGCCGACATGAGCGACCACCTGCAGATGGGTGCACCCTGTACCCTTCATGGCACACGGAGTGCACTTTGGTTTTCTTCCCCTCCCTTGCTGCCATATCCCTAAGGGGCCCCATTACGCGCCTCCCAACTACCAGTAAGCCCACCCTCTGCGACCGCCCGGATCTTGCAGACTGAGGGGCAACCTCTGGAACAGGACAAGCAGCCATGTCAGGCCGAAGATCAGTATCAGCCTGAGACAGAGCCTGAAACCGGTTCGTCAGACAAACTGGAGAGGCCTTCCGCTCAGCCCTCCGGAATGTCTTTCGCCCCCTGCCACACCTTGAGACGACCTCCCACTCTACCACAGGTGAGGGATCAGCGTCAATGCGGGCAGTATCCCGGGCAACCACAGTCGTAGTCCGATCGGGGGATGCGTGGGACGAGCTGGCCGTCTCCGACAAACCCCCATCCGGACCCCCACAGTGATGACCATTGGCAACAGCCTCAAGCTGTGTGACCGAAGCCAACACTGCCTGAAGCTGGGAGCGAAGGGATGCCAACTCAGCCTGCATCCGAACACAGCAGTTGCAGTCCCTATCCATGCTAAAAACTGTTGTGCAAATAACGTCTGAACTAATCTACAGAGAGCGCAAACAAATCGACACAATCCTTTTGTACCGCTCGGTCGGGAGGAAAGTTTCGTGATGATGGTTGTGAGAGTCGAAGTGTGAGATATAGCAAAAAAGATCCACCATCCTAACCAGAAAGTGCACTGTAGCGTTGAATAATTACGAGACCATAAGATAGAGAATCACTAATGTAAAGCCATGCCCACTGGGCGGAATTTCTCATGTGTCATTGTTGTAGGTTATAGAATTTGTGTGTTTAGGTTATAGAATTTATCGGAATAAATAAGATAGTAAAAAGAAAAAGATTGGTGGCCTTTTCCTTCGAATTCTATGTTGTCATGATATGCAGAATTTATAATGTGTGCGCCACTCATATTCATTGCGATGGCCACGTGTTGATAAAAGCCGTTAAATAAAAAGAAGAAAATGTGGTATTTCCAGTGCGTAGTGAACAGTCAGAGTTCTGTAAATTACTGATAGTCAGATATGCGTTTCCGTTGCGCATTATTCATACAGGAGGATAATTTGTAACTTTATTGTGAGTACTAGAGTTCATGTTACTCGACAGATAAGAATGAATCCACTCGCTTGGCAGACCACTCATCTTGCAGGCCTGACTGCTTGATGCCAAAGTATGAGCAAGGCATGTGGGTGCCTCTCAAAAGTACGTGACGTAAATGCCGTATCTTTTGATTGCATTGACTTAGAAGTTTACGTTAACTAAACTGCAATGGACTACAGACTTTAATATGTGACAAAAATTTCGACTTGATATGTCTAACCTTTCCTGAGAAAAAATGAGTTCAAATGGTTCAAATGACTCTTAACACTATGCGACTTAACTTCTGAGGTCATCAGTCGCCTAGAATGTAGAACTAAGTAAACCTAACTAACCTAAGGACATCACACACATCCATGCCCGAGGCAGGATTCGAACCTGCGACCGTAGCGGTCGCTCGGTTCCAGACTGTAGCGCCTAGAACCGCACGGCCACTCCGGCCGGCAGAAAAAATGAGTCTCGACGTGCGGACAGACAGATAAACAAATGACTTTATATTGTTCACTGGTTTTCGGACGTGCCCATAGAGCCATCTCAATACTGGATTGTAAATTATGGCAATAGGAACGTGAGGACAATACAATATCTAGTGCCATATCGGAGAAAGTCGCTGTTCAAGCCTGGAATCGAGCCCTGGCCACTCTGGTTGGGAATCCACAGCATTAACCGTGCAGTTACGACGGTGGACACTCTCCGAACCTTGGTGGTGCAGTGTGAGACAAGAGTGTCGAAGTCACTTCCTCCACTACTCCTGGTTGCGGCACCGCGACCGCGGTCGGAGGTCGGATAGCCTACGGCTCATCGTCAACAGTCAGACCGAGAGAGGTGGCGCAGTGATTAACAAACTGGACTCACATTCGGGAGGACGACAGTTTAAACCCGCGTCCGGCCACCGTGTTTTAGGTTCTCCGTGATTTCTCTAAATCTGTTCAGGCAAATGCCGGGGTGGTTACTTTAAAATTGCAAGGCCGATTTCCTTGGACATGCACTATGCGATCAAAAGTATCCAGACACCCACAATTACACACGTTTTTCATATTAGGTGCATTGTCCTGCCACCTATCGCCAGGTACTCCATATCAGTGACCTCAGTAGTCATTAGACATCGTGAGAGAGCAGAATGGGCGCTCCGCGGAACTCACGGACTTCGAACGTGGTCAGGTGATTGGGTGTCACTTGTGTCACACGTCTGTACGCGAGATTTCCTCACTCCTAAACACCCCTAGGTCCACTGTTCCCTATATGATAGTGAAGCGGAAACATGAGGGGACACGTACAGCACAAAACCACACAGGCCACCATCGTCTGTCGACTGACAGAGATAGCCGACAATTGAAGACGGTCGTGATGTGTTATAGGCAGACATCTATCCAGACCATCACCCAGGAATTCCAAACTGCATCAGGATTCACTGCAAGTACTATGACAGTTAGGCGAGAGGTGGGAAAACGTGGATTTCATGGTCGAGCGGCTGCTGCTCATAAGCCACACATCACGGTGGTAAATGCCTAACGACGCTTCGCTTGGTGTAAGGAGTATAAACATTGGACGATTGGACAATGGAAAAACGTTGTGTAGAGTGACGAATCACGGTACACAATGTGGCGATCCGATGTCAGGGTGTGGGTATGGCGAATGCCCGGTGAACGTCATCTGCCAGAGTGTGTAGTGCCAACAGTAAAATTCGAAGGCGGTGGTGTCATGCTGTGGTCGTGTTGTTCGTCGAGGGGGCTTGCATCCCTTGTTGTTTTGCGTGGCACTATCACAGCACAGGCCTACATTGATGTTTAGATATTTAAGCACATTCTTGCTTCCCATTGTTGAAGAGCAATTCGGAGATGGGCATTGCATCTCTCAACACGATCGAGCACCTGTTCATAATGCACGGTCTGTGGCGGAGTGGTTACACGACAATGACATTCCTGTAATGGCTGCACAGAGTCCTGACCTGAATCCTGTAGAACACCTGTGGGATGTTTTGGAACGCCGACTTCGTGCCAGGCCTCACCAACCGACATCGATACCTCTCCTCAGTGCAGCACTCCGTGAAGAAAGGACTGCAATTCCCGAAGAAACTTTCAGGCACCTGATTGAACGCATGTCTGCGAGAGAGGAAGCTGTCATCAAGGCTAAGGGTAGGCCAGCACCATATTGAATTCCAGCATTACCGATGGAGGACGCTACGAACTTGTATGTCATTTTCAGCCAGGTGTCCGGATACTTTTGATCACACTGTGTATTTCCCTAATCCGAAATTGTGCTCCGTCTCTAACGACCTCGTTGTCAACTGGAGCCGGCCGCTGTGGCCGAATGTTTCTAGGTGCTTCTGTCCGCTGCTGTTATGGTCGCAGGTTCCAATCCTGTCTCGGGCATGGATGTGTGTGATGTCCTTAGATTAGTTAGGTTTAAGTAGTTCTGAGTCTAGGGTACTGATCACCTCAGATGTTAAGTCCCATAGTGCTTAGAGCCATTTGAACCGTTTGTCGACTGGACATTAAACACTAATCTCCTCCTCCATCAACAGTGAGCGCGAGGAGTGGAGAGCTAGGCTGGCAGCTGGGACCGGCTGCTCGGGCTGCACTTTGTATAGTGTAGCGGAGTAACGGTCTTGGCTTGGTAAGCTCGGAGGAACTACGGCAGTGTGACCAGTACGGACAGAGAGGATCAAGCCAGTTTTGGCAGAGCAAAGAGCGAGAATCTCGACAAGCTGGTACGCTGAGAAAGCTGACGACCAGACGTCACTAGCGCTCAGTGTGGCTCCTGATCGCTGTGTCGTCACAACATAGTTGAGAGGTCGGTGTCCCGTAACTGGTTGATAGGTTGTGATTCGGGTGGAGATGGAGAAGCGAGTTTTTGCATGTCAAGAGGAGCCCTACCTGAGAGCTATAGCAGCTGACGGTTGCACTCAGTTGGTTTAGTGCTTACATACAGTGCACCATGTTGTGTGCAAGTAGTGCATTGGGTGTGTTGGTTAGCAGACAATATGATACCCGGAAGTTCGTGGTTATTGTGTATGAAGCTGTGCTTATTGATTGATGACGCGCTGGGTATGTGGATGTGTTCTCTGTGAGTTAGAGTCATTTTATCTGTTAAATTACACACCGTGAGCGTGATTAGTGGTATTATTCGGAAAGCTATTTTGTTTGATTCACACTGTATTCGCAGCTGATTCTTAACGCAAACTGTACTATGAAAATCTGTTCGTTATTTGTTTCGTGCGGGTGATCAAATTTTACTTATTAATGTACAGGTGTTATACCGATATATGCGTAGTTGCTTTTGATATAGTAATAGTAGAACAATATATAGTTAAGAGCTATGTAATTGATGTTAAATAAGTCTAAGAGTTGGCCGAGCGGTTCTAGGCACTAGAGTCTGGAACCGCGCGACCGCTACGGTCGCAAGTTCGAATCCTGCCTCGGGCATGGATGTGTGTGATGTCCTTAGGTTAGTTAGGTTTAAGTAGTTCTAAGTTCTAGAGGACTGATGACCTCAGATGTTAAGTCCTATAGTGCTGACAGCCATTTTTGAAGTCCGAGAGTTGTTTTGCTATCACGTCCTTGGTCACAGAAGTTATATATGTTATATTTTCTATCTACTGCTGAAAGCCATATATTGTAATTGTTACCGGTATTGCTCGATTATGTATCCTGGAGCAAATGTTTGATTTTGATTTTGCTTACGCTGTCGAAGGTATTTAGTTCTATTTCATTGTTTGGCCCTGATTAAAGAACTATATGCTGCTGCAGAATTTTATTCTGTTTCACTATTATATTGTTCTTGTTGTTATGGTCTTCAGTACGAAGACAGATTTGATGCAGCTCTCCATGCTACTCTATTCTGTGCAAGCGTCTTCATTTCCTTATAACTACTACACCTCGCATCCTTCTGAATCTGCTTGCTGTATTTATGTCTAGATCCTCCCCTGCAAATATTACCCCCTCCCCCCAGCACACAGAAACTTTCCTCCAATACTAAACTGGTGATCCCTTGAGTCCTTCCAACCTCTCTCATCTTCTAGTCAGGTTCTTCCACAAATTTCTTTTCTCTCTATTTCTATTCAGTACCTTGTCATTAGTTACGTCATCTAACCATCTAATCTTCAGAGTTCTTCTGTAACAGTACATTTCTTTTATTCTGTTATCCAGAAGCCTTTTATGTTTAACAAGTTAACCGTTGAATTGAGCTCTACGTCTGTGTAACTGCTTACCCAAGCCCCACTTCACCGATACCCTCTGCTCCAAATACACTTTTGGAGACGTGTTTGTGAGACACAATAACTTTCAGATTGCTTTAAAAATTTCATTTTTTTCTCACAAAGCATTTATTATCATTAGTAGGTCATCAAAAATTCTACCACACACGAATTCAATCCTTTAACCAAACTTCCGTTCAAGGTGGGGTTTTGAAGTTCATTTTTATGTCAAGTTCAGCAGTTATAGAGATTAATAGTTATTCTGAAATGTGATTGATTGCTTATATGAAATGCCATTGTCCAACATACGTACTGTGATATAGCTCACAAACCTCATTTGCTCAAGAGTTCCTTAAAATACGATAGCAGATGCACAATACACTGTCATAGTACTCTGTTCTGCTATGAAAACATTTATTCTGAAATAGGAGGCTAAATACTGTTAGTTTGCTGATTTGTTTGCCTCTTTTCATTCTAGCCTAGTGTTGGAGACAAACTACAGAATTTCATACTCCTTTCGAATTTGTTCCATCATTTATATGTGTAGAGAAAAAGTTTAGAACATACTGGGTTATTATAAGCTTTTTGCCATTTACTTTGTTAATGATCAATGTTGAACCAGTTGATCACTGAAATCTATATACTGTGTTCTTTCGTTAAAACTGAACAACTCTCCATTTGCAGAAGAGGCGCAAAGTAATTCTTGTAAAACTCTTTTTCCTTTTTCCCCTTCTTATTCTTGTTAGTAACTGTACCGAGATCTCGCGGTTATCCGTTTGGTGGCGTCTGTTACTTTATGGTTTCTCAAATTATTTATTTTGACTTTGCAGCTACAGTCGTTTTTTATACTAAGGAAGGGAGATAATGTGCTGAATCTATTTTTGAGTCGTATAAAATCTATTCTGTATGCTGTCGTATTTCGCCTCTTCGAGCGACTTTTTTTCTTGTTTATAGAGATTGAGAACAACCCGGGATCTGACGAAACTAGAATGTCCAAGCGCTGATTCGAGAAATGGCAGTGTATAGAAGACTGAAGCTGAACTCTCAGTCAAAAATTTCACTGACTTAGTCTTAAGTTATTAAAAATTCCTCTATCTGTATTAGTCATATCAAGGAGAGAGTACATTTATTGTGATCCTCTTCGAATCGGGGAGAGAATATTGAGACCTGTGAAGGAAATTATTTGAAGTAGTTGTGGAATGGAACTGAAGCTTAACTTACAGACTAACCAGTAGCGTCAGCGGCATACATCTACATCTACATGAATACTCTGCAATTCACATTTAAGTGCTTGGCAGAGGGTTCATCGAACTACAGTCATACTATCTCTCTACCATTCCACTCCCGAACAGCGCGCGGGAAAAACGAACACCAAAACCTTTCTGTTCGAGCTCTGATTTCTCTTATTTTATTTTGATGACCATTCCTACCTATGTAGGTTGGGCTCAACAAAATATTTTCGCATTAGGAAGAGAAAGTTGGTGACTGAAATTTCGTAAATAGATCTCGCCGCGACGAATAACGTACCTTTTCGGTATCTTGGACAATATGTCGACCAGTTGTGAATCTGATAGGAAGGCTCCATTTACGCTTAGGCAACGCCATCGACTACGAGTTACCACTAAGCGCAACGCGCAGTTCACAGAGTAAGAACAATGAGGTTCCTCGTGCAGCGATGCTGTAACATCTGGCTCTGCTGCCTGGCATAGTAGTTGGAGCGGCGGTGCGACGAACTATTCCGGTTGTTACGCCAGCGGAACACTGTATAAGGCGTTCTTTATAACTCGGTGTCACGCGAACGCAGAGTCTGCGCTTGTCATCCATGCTTGCCGTTCGCTGAGCACAATGTAGTGACGCATTTGAGTGAGACAATAACTTTACCGAGACACAAAGGAGGTGGGGGAGGGTGGAGGGCGCCCCTGATCTCCAAGCAAGAACATCCCACACGCGGCCTGAGGGAACACAAAGTTTCGAAGCGTCGAGTTGCCTGTCTAGACGAGGCTTTACTCTCAACTAAAACGCTACTGATTTCGTTTACTCAGTTGCAGTTCTCTCACGAAAAATAAAACTTCATTACTAATGAATTTATATTAACCTTCCGTTATGTCCGTCGCTGAAAGATATCCCTTAAGAACAAGCGAATGTTGTCTCTTTTCGTCAGTCACAGAAAATAGTTCCTCCATTAAAGTGTTCATTACTCACAAGAAAATTGCAATATTCATTCATTATCGAGACAGCAATTTTTTGTTCTACAGTCTCTGTTGCACTTCTCGTCTTCTTGAAAGATTTACAAACATCTACATCTACGTGATTACTCTGCTATTCACAATTAAGTTCCTGGCAGAGGGTTCAATGAACCACCTTCAAGCTCTCTCTCTATCGTTCCACTCTCGAAAGGCGCGCGGGAAAAACGAGCACTTAAATTTTTCTGTGCGAGCCATGATTTCTCTTACATTATCGTTAGGATCATTTCTCCCTAAGTAGGTTGGTGCTAACAGAAGGTTTTCGCAATCGGAGGAGAAAATTGGAGGTTAAAATTTCATGAGAAGATCCCGTCGCAACGAAAAACGCCTTTGTTTTAATGATCGCCAGTCCAATTCATATATCAAGTCTGTGGCACTATCTCCTCTATTTCGCGATAATACAAAACGAGGCGCCCTTCTTTGAACTTTTTCCATGTCATCCGCCAGCCCCACCTGATTTGGATCCCACATCGCACAGCACTACTCCAGAATATGGCGGACAAATGTAGTGTAAGCAGTCTCGTTAGTAGATCTGTCGCACCTTCTAAGTGTTCTGCCAATGAATCGCAGTCTTCGGTTTTCTCTGCCCACAACACTATCTACGTGATCGTTCCAGTTTAGGTTATTTTTAACCATAATTCCTAAGTATTAAGTTGAAATTGCAGCCTTCATATTTGTGTGACTTATCGCTTAATCAAAATTTAGCTGATTTTTCTTAGTGCTCATGTGAATAACTTCACAATTTTCTTTATTCAGGGTCAATCTGCCACTTTTCGCACCATATGTAACGTTGCCGCTTTAATTTGTGGCGTAAGCGGAACTGATAGACAATAAAAGCGGGTTAAAAGCTGTGAGCTGTCTGGGGAAGTTAACCTTGCATTA
Organism: Schistocerca cancellata; assembly: GCF_023864275.1. Lineage (NCBI taxonomy): Eukaryota > Metazoa > Arthropoda > Insecta > Orthoptera > Acrididae > Schistocerca > Schistocerca cancellata. The sequence goes on along the minus strand of NC_064630.1, from coordinate 499,796,651 downwards.
CTGCGCAACTGTTTCACCAGGTGTCCACTCTAGCTTACCAAATTCCCAACCAGACTAACATTAATTATAATCTTTTAATAGTCATACGACAACTGGTGATATATATATAAAAGAGAATTTAAATAAAAAGAAATAAATCAGTTTATATTTGGAAATTTATTTTAACATTGATCATTGAAATTTCAGCATATTAAATTTGATTCATAACTAAACTGGTGCCTTATTTAGGATTGTGGAAAATGTGAGTTTGTAATCTTACGGAACACATCAAATATGGAGCCAAGATTGGGAGACTGCATACAACACTGCATTCATAAAATAACACATGAAGAACGTTGAAACATATGCAAGAGGAAATTAACCACAACCAACCGATTCAATTTTCACCCAAAGAAGTTACATTCGTAGCACAATCCTGTCCGTCATGTAATTACCACACACTGGTATACTAAATTCATACTACCTCTCTGTGAAATCTTCCCAAAAAGAATAGCTGAGGGCTACTTTGATGATTACACCACATGCTTCACGTGGTCAACTTGGTTTACACAAAGCGTGTAACTCCACAATAATTTTGATAATTAAAATAAATTAGATCGAAAAGTAATTTACAAAAAAAAACCTCAAACTGGTTACTATCGTCTTACTGTTAACCTGATGGGTCAAACAACTGTATAAGCACGTGGTACTGGTCTCACAAAGTACACCCCACATGGGTTGAATATAAAGAAAATTTGCTATATTGAAAAATATTGTCAAGACGAGATGTTATAATCTCACGCACACTCGCATTTAAGATTGATGATCTTAGTTAGAGTTACTGATCAACACGTGGTTCCACTTTACTCACAAAGTAGTGATAAAGCAACTACTGGAAAATATTATGAACTTCACACTCGAATCACACTGCGTTGCAATTTAAGATAACATTAGATATTTTAGAGCTAAATCTGAAATAAAGGTGATTAAATTTTCAGTTAGGCTGAACTTAAGAAATCCATTGTCCTACGGACTTAGCAGACACGCGCTTAGCCGGAGATCTTACCACTTCAGACGCTCGCCACGGACAGACTGACCTGGTCCCTTTCTGAGGGTGGCTCACAAATACAAACGGAAGTGGCCAGAGGGGCAGCTTCCTACACCAACATGACAAGAGACGGACAGGACCATACTAAGGATAGAAACCTCTTTGCTTTTAGAAAGTCGTAGCTACCTGTTCCGACGTTGGTCCTACTGTTCTCTAGCAGACAGGCTTGTCTGCTACCCTCAAGCATGCAACTAGAAATACATTTGCTCATTCATCCTCCCACACAGAAGGGAAGGGGAATGACAGTATCTTATCATATACAGTATATAAAAGAAAGCGGATGTAGGTTCCGCATGAGACTGTGTGACATGAATTACATATAAACTGTGTTTTAAAGTGTAGTAGTGAGACAGATCGTTCTTGTTTATGTGTAAAAGTAACACGTTCCACTGCTCAGTCTCCTCCCAGATAGTCAGAAATACCACAGTAAATTTAGAAGAGGAATTTATGCCGTAAATGACAACAGATTTAAGAAATCAAACATGAAAGGAATCCAACAGAGACCTTTCACATACAAGTATCTTATCTAAATAATTCTACAATTCAGTTTGGTCATCTGATGACTTTATAAAACTGTCAATGGCAGCATCATCCGCAAATAATCTAGGAGTACTACTCAGATTGTTTCCTATGTCGTTGATATAGATCAGGAAAAATTGAGGGACTATATCACTTCCTTGGGGAATGCCGGATATAACTTCTGTTTTACTCGATAACGTTCGGTCTATTACTGCGGACTATTACCATTCTGACAGGAAATAACGAATCCAGTCGCACAACTGAGGTGGTGTTCCCTAGGCCCTCAGTTTGGTTAGAAGACGCTTGTGAGGAACGGTATCGAAAGCTTTCTGCAAATCTAAAAATATAGAATCAATTTGACATCCCCTGCCGATAGCACTCATTACTTCATGAGTCTAAAGAGCTAACTGTGTTTTGCAAGAACGACATTTTCTAACTCCATGCTATGTGTCAATAAATCGTTTTCTTCGAGGTACTTCATAATGTTCGATTACAGGATATGTTCCAAAACCCTAATGGAAATCAACGTTAGTCATATGGGCCTGTAATTCAGCGGATTACTCCTACTTCCCTTTTTGGGTATTGGTGTGGCATGAGCAATTTTCCAATCTTTAGGTACGGAACTTTCTGTGAGCGAGCGGTTGTTTATTAGCGATAAATATTGAGCTATTGTATCAGCATACTCTGAGAGGACAATAACTTACGTTTCTGATCTTAGCAATTGTTCTTGATTGGAATCCAGAAATATTAACTTCGTCTTCGTTGGTAAAGGAGTTTCGGAAAACTGTGTTTAATAACTCTGCTTTAGTGGCACTGTCATCAGTGACTTCACCGTTGTTATCGCGCAGTGATGGTATTGATTGCGTCTAGCCACTGGTATACTTTATGTATGACCAGAATCTCTTTGGGTTTTCTACCACATCCCGAGGCAGAATTTCATTGTGGAAATTATTAAAGGCATCTCGCATTGACGTACGTGCTGTATTTCGAACTTCTGTAAATCTTCGGGATTTTGGGTTCTTTTAAATTTGGCATGCAGTTTTCGTTGCTTCTGCAACAGCGATCTGAAGCGTTTTGTGCACCATGGGGGATCAGTACCATCACTTATTAATTTATGTGTTATATTTATATATCTCTCAATTGCAGTCGATACCATCTCTTTGAAATCATTCTACATCTTTTCTACGCTTACGTGATCAGGAGCCGAGACTGTCTCTTAAAAAGGTGTTAAGAGCGTTTGCATCAGCTTTCTTAAATAGATGTACTTTGCGTTTCTTATTGATGGTTGTGGGTGATACGGTATTCAGCTTAGCAGCAACTGCCTTGTGGTCGCTAATCCCTGTGTTCGTAATGATACTCCCTATTTGTCCAGGATTATTTGTTGCTAAGACATCAAATATGCATTCGCCACCATTTACGCTTCGAGTGTGCTCATGAACTAATTATTCAAAATAATTTTCTGAGGAAGCATTCAGTACAATTTTTCCAGCATATGTAGGATAGATCGATGTCGCCACCGACTGTAATTGTATGAGTCAGGTACCTATTTCAAATGAGACTCAATTTTTTTTTTTGAGCTGTTCTGCAACTATATCTTCTGAGTCGAGGAGTTGGTGGGGGGTGGGGGGGGGGGGGGTGGGCGGGTAAAACGATCCAATTAGTAGTTTATTCCGATTGTCAAGTATAACCTCTACCCATACTATTTTGCAGGAACTATCTAATTCATGTTCACTACAAGTAAACTACTTCTGACAGCAATAAATACTCCACCACAACTGTATTTAATCTATACTTTCTGAACAGTGTTAGGTCGTTTGAAAAAAATTTCAACAGAACTTATTTCCGGCTTCAGTGCGTTCTATTAGGGCTTGGAGCTCTTGTTATTTCCCGACACAGCTATGACAATTTCCTACAATACCGATCGTTTCTGCAACTACATTGGCGGTCGGTGTGGCCGTGCGCTTCTAGGCGCTTCAGTCTGGAACCGCGTGACCGCTACGGTCGCAGGTTCGAATCCTGCCTCGGGCATGGATGTGTGTGATGTCCTTAGGTTAGTTAGGCTTAAGTACTTCTAAGTTCTAGGTGACTGATGACCGCAGATTTTAAGTCCCATAGTGCTCAGAGCCATTTGCATCTACATTACTGTGTTTTACCTGCCCCCTTTTAGACGGACGCCCCTTCTGTGGTTTACTCAGACCCTATAACCTAAAAAATCACCCAGTACCTTCCACACAGCCCCCGCTACCCGTGTAGCTGCTTCGTGTGTGTAGGGGACTCCTGACTATTAAGCGGAACCGGGATATCCACCACCCGATGGCGCAAGTCAAGGAATCTGCAGCCTACACGGTCACAGAACCGCTTGAGCCTCTGATTCAGACCTTCCACTCGGATCTGCACCAAAGGACCACCGTCGGTTCAGTCGACGATGCTGCAGACGGTGAGCTCCGCCTTAGTTTCGCAAGCAAGACTTGCAGTCTTTACCATTTCCGCTAGCCGCCCGAAACCAGAGAAAATCTCCTCCGATCCAAAGCGACACACGTCATTGGTACCGACGTGGACCACCACCTGCAGTTGGCTGCATCCTGTACTCTTCATGGCATCCGGAGCACCCTTTCCGCATCCGGAATGACTCCCCTCCTTGGTAGCCATGTTCCTGAGGGGCTCCATCACGTGCCTAACACGGGAGCGTCCAGCTACCAGTAAACCCACCCTCTGTGAATGCCCAGACCTTGCGGGGCAAGAGGCTTCTTCTGGAATGGGGTGGACGACTGCATCCGGCTTAGAGACTTCGACAGCCACAGATGATGTCCGAACCCCATTCGTCAAACGAACCGGGTAGGCCCTACGATCGGCCCCTCGGAAAGTCTTTCGCTGCCTGCTAGAGTTTGGAATGATTTCCCGCTCGACCACAGGTGAGGGGTCAACCTCAGTGCAAGCAATACTCGGGGCGTCCACAGCAGTGGACCGATCTGGGAACACGTGGGTCGTGTTCGACGTCCCTCGCAACCCCGCGTGCGCCCCCCCCCCCCGCTCCATGCCACCCCCCCCCCCCCCAGTGATACCCCTTGGCAGCAGCCGCAAAAGCTATGTGACAGAAGCCAAACACTCCCTGGAGCTGTTGTACTTATCTGTAGGCTGTAGCACAGACAGGACGATTTCACGGCTCCTAAGGGCATTGGAGAGAAAGCAGTGCTCAAATACAAAACAACAGCATTAGCAACGACCACTTATAACTAAATATTTCCTTACGCAGACGAACAGACAGGCTGTTACTATATCTAGCTGTTACTGCATCTAGTGAACATGTGTTTTCCATGTTGCACAGCGGCAAACCATTCAACATCAAACAAACTGATGCCGTGTCTAATAAAATGATTGTTCGGAAGCATAGTCCAAAAGAACCTGAAAGTACATTTGTTTCATAAATGACAAAAATACGGAGCAGTAAGTACTTTGGTTTTATTACTATAAACAATTTATTCTCAAACGACGAGTAAACGTTTTTATTCGCTTAAGTGAATAATGTTTTACAAAAATATTTTTATTTGCCATTCGTGAATGACTACTCGTGCGTTATCCGTCATTCAAATATGTTTGACATAACTCTGCTAATAGCTTCCCATATAAACAAAAGTCAGTCCCCATTGTACATACCTATGGCACTGGAAGTACGTCCGCCTCAGTCATAAATTTTTCTATAGAGATGTTATTGTACATCAGACAATGCGGTAAACAGCAGAACCTGGAATGATGCCGTGTTACATTATTTCGTTACCGAACTTAGGAACACGCAAGTTAAGACTTCTTCGCAGACGGGACGCAGTACCTATACGTCACCTTAATGAGGAATCATCCTCGGAACAACAATAAGTAACGCCGAAGCGGGCTCATCTGACCTCTCATTCCCATGTGTCTGTTACGTAGAAGTAGGCACTACAGGCAATGCTGCATGAGGTAACCACGCACATGCTTTGGCCATTCTTCGCAGTGGATACAACTGGCTCCACTCGGATTGAGTCACAAGCATTGGGCACACTCTGCTGTAACGTCTGCACATTTTCTGTGGGTTGGGCTTACATTAATGTCCTTAAATGGCCCCGCAGTCAGAAATTCAATGCGTTTACAATCGGTGAGGGCATACTACAGGACTTCGACAGCTAGTCCATCAGCCACCAAACGTTAGCGTGAGGTACTGTCGACCGGTCCGTAGTTAATTGCGCGGTGCCTTGTCGTGCGTAACCCACAGACGTCGTATTTCTCTATGAGCAAGGTTCTCCAATAGCGCTGGCAATTCATCGCACCGAAATCGATTATACGCAGTACCTCCTATTGCTTGGTAAAGTGTGTGGCCCTGAGTTCCACAGCGACAATTCCTGTCCACACGTTAATGGCAGCCAGAATGAAAAGTCGTAGCATAATAAAAGGCAAATACGTCCTGGACAGGGCCATGGATGTAAAAGAAAGTAACTAGCTTTTCAACTTTTCTGGCCGCTTCAAGGACATTTAAATCAAAACATGTTGACATATTCGCACTTTTTTACCACTTAGCATTAGCACACATGTCATGTAATATAATGCATCTGATCAAGTAAAGAAAAGTAACATGATACATAAAGTATGTCGTGTAACACGACACATGCTATCATGTCATCCAGCATGGCATTGCTCATGTCGTGCAATATGAAATAACGTGTCATAAAAGCTTATGATGCATACATCCCCATTCTGGGATACTTACTATGATACATGTACTCCCCACTCTAGGATACTTTATATCGTTGATGCATCCCACGTTCTAGAAGCGCATAAATTTTTGTCTACTTGTTCATACACCCCTCGGCATACACGTAACATGGGCGTTTCTGAGGCAGCTCACTGCACTGGGAAAGTGAGGTTAATTCTTAGAAAAGCACGAACATGTTATGATGTTTTGATTTAAATGTCTATAAAGCTGTCAGATATGTCGAACGGCTAGTGCCCTTCTTTTAAATCCTTAACTCTGCCCACGGCGTATTCGCATTTTTCTGTGCTACAATAGGAGCATTCCTCATTCTGGTTCCCAACTTTTAACCTACCTCAATATTCACTTTAGACCAACGTAGCTTCCCAATCTATGTAGATATTTGTTGAGTGGGACGACGATCGATCCGGTACATGTTTTTTATTGTCTTTTGATCCATGTTGCTTATATCGTTTGTACACCCCAAGAAACCCGAAAACCAAAATAAGAATGTCATGATAATTTAAAGTAGGGAACAGTGTTATCCTGACAGGTACGACAACTTTCACAATAATATAACACCTTAAAGTTTTGATGAATACCAATTTCAATAATTACTGAGTCTGACATGATATAAAGCTGGAAAAAAAGTAAGTTTATTTTTAATTAGCTATCAAACACATTAGTAATAACTGCAAATCAGTACGATGAAAGTTAAGTCCAAAGTAATATGTCGGTCAGAGATAACATTTATTGTGAAAGAGAGTTGTAAACGCGGCGAAAAGGAAATTCAATGCGTCTACAATGTCGATCATGGAAAAGTTAGTCGCTTGCTAGCTTGCTTGCTATCAAGTCGAGAGAGAGCACCGTTTGTTATAGGACTACAAACAAAACGCTACGAGATTGTTTCTTAAAAAAAAAAAGTGACATTGCGTGATACAGATGCGCGGACTTTGTTCAAAATTATTCTGACTTGAGAACTTGAACTGAAGTGATAGTCTGATAGTGTACAAAGAGTTAATGAACTTTAATTATTGGAGATATTATTGTTGGTCTGAACCTTCATCAAAGTGAACAGTTACAACAAAGATTGGACATAGGATCGAAGACGAAGATAATACGAATACGCCGGTTGCAAAAGCTGTCGTAACTGTCACGATCACCGGACTGAAAAGAATGGTAATTGATCTGATCCATCGGTGTGCGTGTGATGTGAAGATTATAAACTAATTGCTAAGAACGAAGAATAAAATTGTTCGTCAGTAATAGATATCTCACGTTTTGGCTCCATTATTAATTGAACTGTGTGATAGTTCATAATCAAAATTAATTAACTGTGAACATTGTAACTGAAAGAGTGACTTGATGAACATTGAGCATGGAAAGGAGTATTTTGCCGAAATAATATCACGACGCGCGAAAGCAAGTTTGTCTTATAGATTATCTTTGGATTCGCGTCGTGCCGTAGTGATGGTGGTTCAAATGGCTCTGAGCACTGTGGGACTCAACTTCTGAGGTCATTAGTCCCCTAGAACTTAGAACTAGTTAAACCTAACTAACCTAAGGACATCACAAACATCCATGCCCAAGGCAGGATTCGAACCTGCGACCGTAGCGGTCTTGCGGTTCCAGACTGCAGCGCCTTTAACCGCACGGCCACTTCGGCCGGCCCGTGCCGTAGTAACAATTCTTCCTAGCAACGTAACAACAACTACTGATACTGAACCGCAAATGAATTTTTCCTCGCTTCCGTCGTGTGAAACAGCGCCGGTGATGAATGATTCACTCAATACTGCAGTAACTAACTAACCAGGCATAGCTAATCATCATAAAACCATAACAGTCAAATAAAATCAGCAGTTCGCATCGCTGAGAAGACTGTGCGGACTCGCAAACAGACTTTCATACAATTTTCTTTAGAGATTTTCAGGTGCTGTTCCACGTTATCCGACGGGGACAACCATCACTGCGCGTCGCGTCTCCATTCCACCGACCGAGCTGCAGCAGTAGCGGCTCAACATCAACAGCGACAACAAAAGGAAAGAGGGGACGTCACACGTCCCAACGTATAAAGCTTATACAGAACAAGAGGACGACCATAAATTACACGTACTTGTCTATCTTCTTGCAAAATTTGAACCGATTCGCACAAGTCTCAGAACAGAAGTTGGACGCACAAGAAAAAAAAGACACCAAAGACGTCTTTTTGCACGTAAATTTCAATGCAGAAAGTTTTTTTTTTCCCAAACGGTTAAAACTTAGCTTACACCATCTCGCTTGACTCATCAGTTATTTAAGAATGACTCTTTTTGCACGTAAAATCCGAACGGTGCACATAAAAATGTGCCATTAGCTGAGCATTAACATCAGCCCAAAGAGCACCAGCGCTGTAGCGACACTGAATCCATCCTGGTGCATCGACTTCATTACTGCTCGACGATTTGCACATGCCCACTCGTGCGTATTGCGGTAATTTACTGTGTCATCTCTAGCGAATACCCGTCATCTGTAAATGAAATGCAGACAGTGAACTGCGGATCATCAGCAGTCCATTGTGGAAGCCATTGACATGTATGGGAATGGTGGTCTGCTGGCTGAAAAGCTTGCACGCATTGCGTACGATAGGGAGAAAACAAGTTCTCGTGCAGAAGAGAATGGTTGATACCTACAGCAACTCCAATTCTTCGTGCACTTGGTGCAGGATCATCTTCTACATGACGCACTACCTCCCCCTCCATCTCCAGTGTGGGAACTGTGCAAGACCTACCGCGGTCCGTTAATGGGAATTATCCAGTGTGTGTAAGACGCTGGAATAGACAGCCGACATTCTTGCAGATAGGTTGGCGTTACAGTTGTCGTTCGGCACACAGTTCAGGGGCTGTTAATTACTGCCATTGGCTAACCCATGCCTGCCAATTGGCTCGTGGAATACTAGGCCACCATAGAGAGAAAGGAGCAAAGCAAGCTACGTAAACATGTGGATTCACGACCATCGACAAATTTTTCTTTCTACCATGATTGCACAAGACGAGGTTGAGTGGTGGTGTAGAGTTGTTAGATTATGTTCGCAACGGGAAAACTGTCACAGGTACGTACTACCTGCCACAGCTGTCAAATTTTATTAATTTAAGAGCTGTCACTGTTGCTACGAAAACAGAGACTTTATTAAAAATAAAGTTAAACAACGCAAAAGGCGTGGTGTCAGGTAGGAATCAGAAACCAGACCAGAGCTCCATATGAAGTGTGACATTGAAAGGTTCAGGTAAGGAGAAAGCCACTTACTTTGCTTGATATAGGAACATATTGTATTTGTTTTATAGAACAGTCTTAGAGAAAATTGTCTGTCACTTATATAATGAAGGGATTTTATTTATAAAAAAAGTTTGTCTGCTGTATTTGTAACGAATCGATATCGTATATCGATTTACTGAGGCATAATTTTCATAGCACGAGTTCATCAGTAATGTGTGAAACAGATCGATTGCAGAAACTTCAACTCCTATAGATACATTTGTAAAGCTTGGACACATGAAAGGATACATTGTCTTTGAGTATTAAGAAAAGCATTGTTGAGTAAAATAGCCCACGGTAGGCAGAACAACGTAGCGGGGGGAGCGATTCGCGGCCGAGTGTTGGGGCAGATGTGGCGGTGATGGGTTGACCAATCTACGGAGCTCTGGTCAGAGCAGGAGGTTTCCTTTATGAGATGAGAAATTTTGAGGAGTGGAGAATAGTTAAGAGCTTAATATTATTGGACGAAAAATTTTTGGAATATGATTTTGACATAGAAACGACTCATCAGCGAAAAAGCAATTGTGGCAGTGTTTTGCGTGCATTGAGCGATTATATTAATTTCTTAGTTTTTGTTGTTCTGTGGTTCCGAGTATTAGGTAAGGGAGACGATTTATCAGCAATATGTCCAAGATGTTAGCAAGTACCACCCACTTCTGTCAGTTAAAAGTAAATTATGATTTAACAATTTAAAAGTAAAACTGATGGCAATTTTATAGTTCGATAATGCTTGGTGTCTATGATAGGGCAAAAAGAATGAGTAATTTTATTAAAAATAGTTTAAATCTTTAATTTGTAAGTTTGAGAAAATTAAATGAGTTCTGATTGCATTTCATTTTTATAATTTACAATCATTCTCTCCCTTTTCTTAAATGACATACATTTTGAATACAATGAGTACTAACAACATTGTTAGCAGATGAACGGAAAGACGAGTGGGTAGGGTGTTGTCTTTTCAAACAAGTGGTAAATTATTATACACAAGCGAAACTCTTCTCTCTTTCAGATTATTACATCGCAGCAGCGCTCTCATTGGCAGCTACACCGATACTGAGCAGACTTGAGCCTCCATTGCTAGTAAGACATTATCAGGGCGTAATTATAGAATTCATCTAGAAGCAGAATTGCTTGTTGCATGCAGTGAAATAAATTAGAAGTGAACACGTAATGAATAACCACTGTTCGTGAGCATTTCATTTAATACTGTCAATGTTCAAAGTTCCTTTCATTAAAAATTTCCAAATTAATTAGTTTTCGGTTTAGTAGATACTTTCCGCAATTTCCGGGGTGCACTCAGCCCTAGTGAGGCCAACTGAGGTGCTACTTGACTGCGAAGTAGTGACTCCGGTCACGAAAACTGACATACTGCCGGGAGAACGATGAGCTGAACACATTCCTCTCCAATTCGCATCCAGTGACATCTGTAGGCTGAGAATAACATAGCGGTCAGTAGGTACCAGTGGGCATTCCAAGGCCTATTCTGACGGAGAGGAGAGCGTTCCGCAATTTGCCATCATTAAATGTTTTTCATCAGATACGCTTAACATGTTGTCAGACAGCCGAGAGTGTGGGTGTGTTAACTGATGGCAGGGACAGGATAGCTTGGAGGTGCCAAGGATATTGTATCTAACAGAAGCAATACCAGCAGTTGTGGGGAAGGCGGATAGTCGTCTTCGGTTCATTGGTAGAATTTTGGGAAGATGTGGTTCATGTGTAAAGGAGACCGCTTATAAAACACTAATACGACCTATTCTTGAGTACTGCTCGAGCGTTTGGGATCCCTATCAGTTCGGATTGAGGGAGGACATAGAAGCAATTCAGAGGTGCGCTGCTAGATTTGTTACTAGTAGGTTTGATCATCATGCGAGTGTTACGGAAATGCTTCAGGAACTTGGGTGGGAGTCTCTAGAGCAAAGCAGGCGTTCTTTTCGTGAATCGCTACTGAGGAAATTTAGAGAACCAGCATCTGAGGCTGACTGTAGTACAATTTTACTGCCGCCAACTTACATTTCGCGGAAAGACCACAATGATAAGATAAGAGAGATTAGGGCTCTTACAGAAGCATATAGGGAGTCATTTTTCCCTCGTTCTGTTTGGGAGTGGAACAGGGAGGGAAGATGCTAGTTGTGGTACGAGGTACCCTCCGCCACGCACCGTATGATGGATTGCGGAGTATGTATGTAGATGTAGATGAAATGTTTTCGAAAAGACTTGTGGAAGAGTTAGGGTACAGCAACGCTAGAGCATAAACTCAGACCTGAAAAATCAGCATATAAACGTCCAGCGCAGGTGCTGAGACGGTGATAACCAGGAAATAGCTAGGATTCAGTACCACTGAAATGTTGTCAGGAGCAGTACCATCTTCGAAGTCACTATACAGTGAGACTTTCATGCTGGTTCAGTAAAACAACAAGAAATCTGTACACATTCAACGGAGGACAACTGAGTTTCCCGTAAGTATCCAGCAACAGTCATCACCTTGAGTTCTCTCCCTGTTAAAGAAGATAAGCACTACAGAGTTTATGTTTAGTTGCAAAGACTGGTATTGATATTTCTGTGTGTCAAACTATAAGGAGGAGCAAGGGCCGTCTGGCACTTGGCTCCTAGTATGAACAATACTGCATAACTCTCGAAAAGGAACAGTTAAAATTTTCTGTCAGACTGCAAAGAGGAACGAGTGTTGTGCCGTACTAGTCTTAAATTTTGTATTGTTGGAACAAGTTACAAACAGAGCTTGGGAGTTAATGGAAAGTCGTAACATAGATAGTGCTAGGGTGTACTTCTTGATTTGCAAAGATGTACAGCCACCGTAGGACACCTCTCCAAATAAGGCTGAAGAACTGGGAAAATAAAATCAATCGTTAAGTGCGTTCTTATTCACTTCCTGCGAATCACAACGTCTCTCCTTTCCAGCACCACCTGTGTGAAGCATCCTAGGAGACTTCCTCCCTCTCACTTCCTTGAGGGTACCTTGGTAGACCACAGCCCACATTGCCGTTAACGCCCTGATTTCACTTCGCAGTTTCACGCAAGCTGGTGACATGACCTGTGACGCGGCTCGACTCACGTACCGACATTTCCCGGTGAAGTTGGACGAAGCAGACCGAGAAGTTGTCCCAGAGGGTGTTTCTCCTCCACGACAACTTCATGTCTCATTCTGAACAGGACCCAGTCACATATATTGCTTCTTTGGGTACTCAAATTTTGTCTCACTAAACCGCTTTCTCCGGATAGGACACCAGCGACGTCTTGTTCTTTCTTCAGACGAAGGAAGTGCTGCATGACAAGTACTTCCAGAATGACGACCAGATAATTTTTGACTCTGCTTTTGTTGGACAACCGAAACAGAGATGACGAAGGTCACAGCCAAGTCATCCACAGTTAGAACAAATACGTAACATTGAAAGGTGAATATGTGGTGAGTGAGTTACACTATTATCGTACTTGATGTTTTCGTGTTGATATTAAAATCAATTGAAGAGATACCCCGAGGACTTAACTAGCAACTTCTCATGTACTGGAACGTACGAGTTATTTCACGTTGAAACTTATATCATAATACTTCTAATGGTATGCTATGACTGCCTGCCTTTATATGTACACTACTCGGCATTAAAATTGCAACACCAAGAAGAAATGTAGATGATAAACGGGTATTCATTAGACAAATATATTATACAGGAACTGACACGTGATTATATTTTCACACAATTTGGGTGCATAGATCCTGAGAAATCAGTTACTAAAACAACCACCTCTGACCGTAATAACGGCCTTGATACGCCTGGGCATTGAGTCAAACAGAGCTTGGATGGCGTGTACAGGTACAGCTGCCCATGCAGCATCAACACGATACCACAGTTCATCAAGAGTAGTGACTGGCGTATTGTGACGAGACAGTTGCTCATCCACCATTGACCAGACGTTTCCAATTGGAGAGAGATCTGGAGAATATGCAGGCCGGGGCAGCAGTCGAACATTTTCTGTATCCAGAAATGCCCGTACAGGACCTGCAACATGCGGTCGTGCATAATCCTGCTGAAATGTAGGGTTTCGCAGGGATCTAATGAAGGGTAGAGCCACGGGTCGTACCACACATCAAATGTAACGTCCACTGTTCTAAGTGATGTCAATGCGAACAAGAGGTGACCGAGACGTGTAACCAATGGCACCCCATACCATCACGCCGTGTGATACGCCAGTGTGGCGATGACGAATACACGCTTCCAATGTGCGTTCACCGCGATGTCGCCAAACACGGATGCGATCATTATGATGCTGTAAACAGAACCTGGATTCAACAGAAAAAATGACGTTTTGCTATTAATGCACCCTGGTTCGTCGTTGAGTACACCATCGCCGGCGCTCCTGTCTGTGATGCAGCGTCAAGGGTAACCGCATACGTGGTCTCCGAGCTGATAGTCCATGCTGCTGCAAACGTCGTCGAACTGTTCGTGCAGATGGTTGTTGTCTTGCAAACGTCCCCATCTGTTGACTCAGGGATCGAGACGTGGCTGCACGATCCGTTACAGCCATGCGGATAAGATGCCTGTCATCTCGACTGCTAGTGATACGAGGCCGTTGGGATCCAGAACGGCGTTCCGTATTACCCTCCTGAGCCCACCGATTCCATATTCTGCTAAAAGTCATTGGATCTCGACCAACGCGAGCAGCAGTGTCACGGTACGATAAACCGCAATCGCGATAGGCTACAATCCGACCTTTATCAAAGTCGGAAACGTGATGGTACACATTTCTCCTCCTTACACGAGACATCACAACGACGTTTCACCAGGCAACGCCGGTCAACTGCTGGTGGTGTATGAGAAATCGGAAGGAACCATTCCTCATGTCAGCACGTTGGAGGTGTCGCCACCGGCGCCAGCCTTCTTTGAATGCTGTGAAAAGCTACTCATTTGCATATCACAGCATCTTCTTCCTCTCGGTTAAATTTCGCGTCTATAGCACGTCATCTTCGTGGTGTAGCAATTTTAATGGCCAGTAGTGTATTACTACATTTTCTGCACATCAGTGTTTTTTATTGTATTTTCTAACAGATCTGATGATGGAAGTAAGCCGAAATCGGTGTCTGTGAATAATACAGTGAATCTGAAACAAGAGATATTTATGAATAAAGTGATAAAAGTGTAACGACCACCTCTCGTATTAATGCTCTTCTCCGCGGCTGTATACAGTAAGTGTCCAGCTGAACTCTGGAGTGTATTATTGTTAGGAAACGGCACGTTCCAGGGTAATGCAGGTAAAAACTGCAGCGCGTGGTCGGTACAGAAGCGCAGGCAGTCCCCAGAGCCAGCGCGCGACCCGGCACGCAGCCGCGTCGTTGTTTGCGCGCGGCGCTCGGTGTGAATGCGGCCCCAGAGGCGTTCCGCAGAGGCGGCAGGTCGGCCGCGCCCCCACAGCCGGCTCTGTTCAGCCGGGACGCGAGCGGACTCGTAAACGTGACGCAGTAAAGCACGCACCGGCACCGGCGCGGGCTGGGCCCCGCCCAGTCTGCGAGCCGCGGCGCCGCAGGAAGCTGCCGGCAGTCGGCTAAAGTGCTCTATATCTCGTCGGGATCTCTTTATGGCCTCCGCGGCTGTTATCCGGTTGGTTAACCCGGGCGGGCGCCCTGCCGCCCATCCCCCTGCGAAGAGCGCACTTCTGTGTCGCGAAAATATCTTCCCGAGAGCCAATAAAAGCGAATGGTCGACTGCAGAGGGCCTCGCCGTCGCCGAGATAACTGCTCAAATATAATAGGTCCTCGAGAAAATGCTCCTGTTGAGAGGACAAGGCCCGCAGCGATACGTATTACCGGCTCTTGCGAAATATTAGCACCGGTCACAACTCAGGCTGTCTCTGCGAGCTGAGTTATGTCACCGTCCGTTTCCGAGGAAAAGCGATGTCGTACACTATTTGAAATAAGAATCCTACAGAACAATAACTTCGAGAGCCTTGCAATCTTCAGAATATTTTCTCCATTTTGCCTTTGCTGAAGGCAGAAGCATTTCTGGTGGCTCAGTTCATATTCTGTATCTTCCAGATTAAAATTGTACATGGAACCAGTACCCGAATACAGAATTGAAACGCCACGTGCTGCGAAATGCAATGGTCGTGAAAGACATGGGGACGTGAGCCAATGAGGATTCCAAGAGTATAAATAGGTAGTTTTTTTCGTCACATTGCTTTACAATTAGCATTTTCCACTGAACGCTGTAGCGAGTGGTCAGCGCGAATGACTGCCTTGCAAAGGACATAGGCTTGATTCCCAGTCGGGTCGGAGATTTTATCTGCTTGGGCTTGGGGGCTAGGTTCTGTGTTCGTCTCATCACCATTTCATCATTATCGACGAGCAAGTTGCCGAAGTAGCGTAAAAAAAATCATCCGCTAGGCGACCGGACAACCCCAACTGGAAACTTCCTGGCAGTTTAAAACAGTGTGCCGGATCAAGACTCGAACTCGGGACCTTTGCCTTTCGCGGGCAAGCTGTGAGGACAGGGCGTGAGTCGTGCTTGGGTGGTAGAGCACTTGACCACGAAAGACAAATGTCCCGAGTTCGAGTCTCGCTCCGGCACACAGTTTTAATCTGCCAGGAAGTTTCATATCAGCGCACATTCCGCTGTACAGTGAAAATTTCATTATATTACGACTTGTTGCCGGTACCAATAGCACTTGAGAATACCGTGTAAGGCCATAATTTGCCAATAATGTGAAACTTAATGAACCAAATACTTGTTTACTAAGGAACAGCAGAGGTGGAACCATGACACTGTCCTTTACTAAATACAAAGCTATAGTACCCTACACGAAACAGTTACAGTCTTTCATGTATCGATGCAAGCCCAGAGACACATTATCTACGCCCTAAGTGTCTTTAGAGCTGAAGCAGCTGAATAGTTTGAAAGCATCGGAAGCGGACTGTTTTCAAAGTAGCTGCTGTTTTCCTCCTAATGCTTGTGTACAGGTTAAATCCGAACTCCACTGACAAAACTTTGGAGATCGTTCAAGAACATTTTATGAGTAATTTGGTGTAACAGACCGATAGTCTCCGGTGGCTCCCTGCAAGGTAGTAGTTTACCATGATAGGTCATTAATACGGCATTCACCAAGGTCGAACTTGTAGCAAGTGAACTACATGGTTCGATCTGTAAATGACTGGCACTTAAGCTCAGCCAAACAAAGTAACTAGGAGTAACGCCAGTTACTTATACCTAAGGAAATTCTGAGCAGAGAGATTCTCAGTCAGAAGTCGTATGTGAATGTTACTGTGAGGAGATCTTATTACGCTTCGTGTAAGTGGCGAGTGTCTGCACAGGTCCGAATTCGAGAGCGTCAGAACTGCGGTATCTAGAAACTTCGGTTTATCATTATCTGTAAACGTTTGTTGGCATTCAACGATTGTCGTATGAATAGGTAGTTTCAGGTGGGTCATTCTCAACGCAATGCATCATCTAAATGGTCCAACGCACCTAGCGTCTGACAGGACGGGCGTATGGTCTCGGTTGTGCAGGACCGTTCAGCAACGGCATCAGCCCTGAGGCAGGAAATGGGCCCCTTTGCAGCAAGAGAAGTATCCTCACGGACTGTGCGATGACGCCTGGAACAGCACGGACTGTCGGCAGGTCTTCAGTTGACTAGGCAAGGCAGAAAGGCGCACCGACGCTGATGCACCCAATGACTGCACGGGACACAGGGGTCACAATGTACTGTATACACACAGTAAGTTACTTTCGTTGCTTTCTATTTTTCCTAGACTTAGAGTTCTAGTGGCCAGCAGTGGAATTACAGTTTGTTCAATTTGTTAAACCAATTACATTTTGTTTATGTGACACCCGCATACGAGTTGCATATCGGTTAACTCTACATCAGTAAACCTATTCGTGGTGCTGTGTAGGACTTTTAATGCACAATCGTAAGTGGCACTCAAATGAAAGCTGAACAGCAGACACAATAGGACCATTCATGAGTAATCACCACACGCCTTAAGGCATTTATCTGACTGGGGAACGAGACGATCAAACCCTGTTTCGTAGAAGGCGGTCGGCTGCTGAAGGATCCACAAGCGCACCCACTCCTGCGTTTCCTCGTCACGCTGAGACCGCTGTCCGCACACATCTTTCTCCAGGTCGCCAAAGATGTGAAAATCAAACGGTGAGCCGGGCTGTACATAGGATGTTGCAGTGTTTCGCAGCAACACCGCTGTAGTCGAAGAATTTGTGAGAACAGCTTTCGATTTCTTTGGTAGGGGAGATGTGGGATGTTTCCACTGTTGGGTTTATCATTTGCCCTCGGGCTCGAAATGGTGACCTCAAGTAATGCCATGGTGACCTTCGTCATCGACTGCAGGGGCCATCTACTCGTCGAGTTTTCCAATCGTGGGACCACAATCACTGCCATGCGCTATGAAGACACTTTACAGAAACTGCTAAGTGTCATAATGTCTAAACATCCAGAAACTCTGTCAGACGGAATAATACTCTTGCACAATAGGGCCCGCCCCCACATTGCGAATCGGACGAAGCTACGCTTCAGCAGCTGGGCTGGGAAACACTGCAGCACCCTCCGTACAGCACAGATATTTCACCGTGTGATTTTCACATATTTGGCGCCCTTAAGGAAGATATTCGTGGATGTCAGTTTCATTCGGACGAGGCAGTGGTTTGCGGTTGTGGATCCGTCAGAGGCGGACCGCGTTCTACGGGACGGGAACTGATCGTCTCATCTCCCAGTGGGATAAATTTCTTAATGCGTGGGGCGATTACTTGCATGTGGAACGATTCCACAGTCCCATTGTGTTGTGTGTTTGGTTTTCATGAGAGGGCCCCTCATAGCACTGTCGGAACAAGCACAAGACACAACCGTGGAGTACTATGCGCAATCTTGAGGTCTGATTAAAGTTGGCAATACTGTTGTCGACTGTAAGTACGGAGAATGAACGGACAAGCTTCCAGACACAACAAATGACGTCAACATTTGTTCTGTTGCGAGCATATTTGCAGCACAGCACAGATAAAAAGGTGACAAAGAATAAGATATCAAATGCAATGTAGTTACAGTATACCAAGCCACCGGAGATCCTAGTCCCTCATATCAAAATACTCATGTAACATCAATGACAAATCTCCGAAATTTTACTGATAGAGTTAGTGTTCACCCTACACATGTATCGAGTAAGCTAAAAGTAGTACTTTTACTAGTTAGTATGTCACCTCCAGACGTCATATTTGCTACCAGTATTTTTCCAGAAGTTGCCTGTAGTAGGTATGTATAACTTGATTCGTTCCACATTCCTAAAGCACTCTTCCGGATTGGCGTGAGTGTTAACTCACCACTTCCGAGGAGTTGCCCCGGCCCTGGCACCGGATCAAACCCAGCCGGCGAATTAACGACGAGGGCGGTCTGTCGGCCAGTCTGGACGTGGTTTTCGGCGGTTTCTTACATCTCACTAGGTGAATACCGGGCTAGTACCCAAGTCTTGGCCGCGCGGGCTAGCTGCGCGGTCTAGGGGGTCTTGTCACGGTACACACGGCTTCCCCCGTCGGATGTTTGAGTCCTCCCTCGGGAATTGGTGTGTGTGTTGCCCTTAGCGTATGTTAGTTTAAGTTAGATTAAGTGGTGTGTAAGTCTAGGGACCAATGACCTCAGCAGTTGGGTTCCATAGAAGCTTACCACAAATTTCCAAATTGTTAGGAAGTCTTGTCTCAGTTACACGATCCGCAAACATTCCTAACTTTCGCTCACTTTCACACAAGTAACACTACACATAGATGATTGGTATTGACATATTCCATCCCAGATGGTAACGAGGGGGGGACAGGAGGGCCAAGCGGCGACCTCTTAAAATAATAATGCCACATGCCCTTATAACCATGCTGACCCTGCGCCAACGAGCGCCAAATATAGAAGAAAAAAGAAAAAAAGAAGAAAATCCATGTTCATAAATTGCGGTATTTACAGAATTCGACATGTGACTGTCTGAAAAATGGATGATTCCTGCGTAATGTGCATGAGAACAATATACCTAATTTTGCAGGACGACAATACACCTCATTTTAGCTTATGACCATTCAGGTCATGTAGTATAGAGCGGTAACCAATTAGAACCAGTCACGGATGCGGAAGAAATCAATATAAAGAATGCAATGTAACTGCATTATGCGTTTCAGTGGTTTACTGTAAATCTATGTTGGGAACTGGTCCACATGATGATTAGGCAAGAAATCTCAAAATCGATCATTTAATGTGATTGTCACTCAGTATTCAGTAAGCTGCCCATTTTTCTATAGATTACATGTTTCGATCATTCAGGAAAATCTTCAGGACTAAGACAAAGTAAAAATAAATATGTATCACCCAATATTTTAGAATAAGTAAAACAAAGAATTGAACAGAAATGTAGAATTTACAGAAGTAGTTGCATCAGCGACCCACCTTGTCTACTCAGAACCCCATATCAGAGTACGGATTTTTGCAGTTTCGGTCAATGTTTTAGATAGGTATATGTTGGAGGTAGGGGAGAGGGAGGAAGGAGGCGTGGGAGGAGGAGGAGGAGGAGGAGAAGGAGGCGGAGGAAGAGGAAATCGAGTGAGAGTGATTTGAGGTAGGGGAAAGGAAGCAGGGAGAGACTTGTGAGAGTGTCATCAGTTTAACAAGAGGGGCCTTCCTAAAACTACGGAAGGTATAATTATATAAAAATTCCTGTTAAATTGAAATAGTGTAGAATAAGGGGTTCGTAAAATAAAAACAGTGTAGAGGGCCTAGAATGAGAGAACGAGGGCGGGGGGTGGAGGGAGCGACAGTGGCAGGGATGCCACGGCTTTAACAAGAGAGGGTCTTACATTATAGCTCCAAGATAAAATAGTAGAGTACGAAAGTGGAAATGAAATAGCGTAAACTGAATTAGTATCTTAAGCAAGTGTGAAATTTTGAAAGTATAAAACAAGGAGGTCTTATTCTCAAGCCGGCCGGTGTGGCCGTGCGGTTCTAAGCGCGCCAGTTTGGAACCGCGTGACCGCTACGGTCGCAGGTTCGAATCCTGCGTTGGGCATGGATGTGTGTGATGTCCTTAGGTTAGTTAGGTTTAAGTAGTTCTAAGTTCTAGGGGACTGATGACCTCAGTAGTTAAGTCCCATAGTGCTCAGAGCCATTTGAACAATCTTATTCTCAAGCTACAGAGCATTAAAATGTATAAATAATGTTTCTGTAAAATTTTTAGTGTTTCTTTGCTTTCGATCTGACTGATAGGAACAAGTAATTTAAATAAAAATGTGGAAGCGACACTGAACAATAAATGATAATTACTTTAGATGTCAATACAGCAGCTGATTCTCGCGAGACGAACATGTCGGCTCTAGTAAAAATGAATTACTCTTTATCCTAATATGACTGTGCTTCAAGGTGGAATCCTCACCCTAAAATTATTTTTGAGTCCACTGACTTATCACTCATCGATTGTGAAGTGAAATGGGCATGATGTCCTTTCGTCATAATACTCATTTCATTAGACGTAGTTACCTTGGACATCAACTGTTAATATTTGCTCCTAGGGCTTATCTACTCACAGGTCGTAATTTTTTCTGCCGACATGACCCCCACGGGAACAACTGCGTTGACTGCGAATCGAGTCAGGACTAGAAAAGTGCTGCCTGCCGGTTCATTAATGCGCATCGTCAAAAGAAACAGACTCGTCACACGGTAATGGATGACGATACTGAAACACTTACAAGATGTAAACGATTGCGTGTTACTGGATTTTGCCAGCGCAGCGGAGTGGAATTTTAGAGATTGCGACGAGCGAGTGCACTTCTGAGACTCGAAGTCGATAGGAGGTTAGCGGACTGCTGCTGGAACTGGATGCGGTGCTTAAATATTCATTGAGGATCCGGCGAGGAGCAGACAGGGCCCGTATTTCGGGCGCGCTGCTCGCTCGGCCGTCCCGACAGGCGGGTCGGACAGCTGTGGGAAAATTAATCACTACTGCGGCCGGACACGCAGATTCCGGCGTGTCGGAGTGGGCCCAAATAAATGAAGGGCGGGGACGCAGAAATGCAGCCGGTCACGAAACGCCAGCCAGCGGGACCCAATTACGGCAGCGCCGAACCGAGATTCGAGCCGCTGACTCCAAAGCTGAGGCTTTCTCGCGGCTGGCTGGCAAAGAAAACAATGCAGGCGACAGAATTTCCGAGAAGATGCGGCGCGATCGCGGTACACAGTAACGAGCTAACCAGACACCCTGGGCTGTACAGGAATCCGACTTCCAAGCTGGAAGGTACACTAATTAACTGAAAAAAAAGGTTCGGGGATTTATAGAATCCGACGCATCTCAAATTAGCGGGAGGAGGAAAAAGATTATAGGCGTTCTTCAGCGAATGCTGCGTTTATACGATTTTGACAATCGGAAAAAGAGTGGTACGGAACTGTTCTTGGGAGCCCAACGGGTTTGTTGCTCGCGTAACTCAAGATGTGTGGAACTGATATGTTTCTTCGCTACGGGTAAGATTTGCGTCGTAGGTGTTTACTACACATAATAGTGAAGGTATGAAGGATAAAATATTGGAAGCGGAAGATTATATGCAACTTGTCCAGATACCAGACTGCAGTTATAATAATCGAAGGAGTTGAAATGGAAGAAGTCGTTCAGACGAGTGTATCACAGGTTTGTACTTTCTCTCCGATGTTGTTCAGTTTATGCATTGGGTAAGCTGTGAAACTAAGGAGCAAATGGGAAAAGGAAGGAGAAGAATTAAAATTTTTAAGGTTTAACAATGAGATTGTGGTTCTGTAGGTAACGGCAAAGGACTTGAAAGAGCATTTTAACAGGGGAAGTAGTGTCTTTGAAAGACTTTTAACACGAACATCAACAAAACTAAAAACATGGGTAAGGGAATATAGGGGAATTATATGAGGCGATGTTGAGGGAATTAGCTTAGGAAATGAGACAGTAAAAGTAGTAGCTGAGATTTTTTAAATGTGCAGAAGATGTAAGTATTGTGGATATGGAGGCTAACTGTAGCAGAAAAAAGCACTTCTGAGAAACAAAAATTTGTTAGCATCGAATATCGAATCAAATGAGAGGAAATATTTCTGGAAGCTATTTGTCTGGATTGCAGCCTTGTACAGTAGTGAACATGGAAGATAAACAGTTCGGAAAAAAAGAGAATATAATCTTTCCAGCCATGCTACAGAAGAATGCTAAAGATTAGATGGCTCACTCGAATGATGAGGTACTGAATCAATTCTGGGAGAGGTAAGTGTCACAACTTGACTAAAAGAAGAGACTAGTTGAGAAAACACAGCTTGAGGCACTAAGGAATCATTAGTTTGGTACTGGAGGGACGTTTGGGTGGGTAAAAAGTGCAGAAAGAGATCTACTCTTCAAGGACGTCCAAATGACAGTTTCCAGCATGGTGGGGTTCCGGTCCTGGGGGTATGGAGTATTTTTAATATTTTGCAAGATGAATGAAGTAGCAATAAAGAAGTTCAGTTAAAAACCTGCACAATACCGACTGTCAAATCATTTTCTTTGAAGAGCAACAAGTGACTACCCTATATATTCGACTTTCGCTGGAAACTAAAGGGGAGGTGGTATCTGAACCACCCCCCTTGTGCCTGGGCATGAGTGCCCTTGCTAGGCTTCACTGTAGTACACACCTGAGAGTGATGTAGATTTTAGTCGTAGTAGTAGTAGTACCAGAGATAGCAGTAGTAATAGTAGTTCTTGTTGTTGTGGTTTTCAGTCCGAAGACTGGTTTGGTGAAGCTCACCAGCTAGTATATTACGTCCAAGCCACTTTATTCCTTCCTCACTTCTCCCATTATAAAATTGGCGACGTGTCCAATGAACCCACCCGTTTTTTAATCAAGTTGCGGCACAAATTTCTCTTTTCGCTAACTCCATACGTTACCTCCACATTAGTTATTCTATCTACCCGTATAAGCTTCAGCGTTCTTCTACAGCAAAATATTTCAAAAGCTTCTATTCTCTTCTTGTCTGAACTGCTTATCGTCCACGTTTTATTAATCTACAATGCTACGCTACACACAAAAACGCCTTCATAAAAAGTCTTCATAACGTATACATTTATATTAGACTTTAAGAGATTCCTCTTTCCAGAAATTACCCTTGTTTTATTTTCGTTGATGTTCAACCTCTTGTCGTTACACTATCCATTACACTATGCATTTCGTTCAACTGCTCTTCCGAGTCCAACAAACTTCAAAGTTTCCATTTGTTCTTAGTGAAGTTTAATTCCCTTTCCAAATTTATCTTTAGTTTCCTTTACTGCCTGCTCAAATACTGACTGAATAACATCGAGTATAGGCTACAACACTGTGTCATTCCTTTCTTATACATTGCTGCCCTTTTATATCCTTTGACTCTTGTGACAGCAATCTGGTTTCTGTATAAGTTGTAAAGAGCGTTTGCCTGCCTGTAATTTACATCTACTACCTTCTAAATGACAGAGTATATTCCAGTCTAAATTGTTAAAAGATTTCTCAAAATGTAAAATTGCTATAAACGTAGGTTTGCCTTTCTTCACTCTAAGGCAAATATTGTGGTCACTATTGCCTCGTTTGATCCTACATTCCTCCGGAATCGTAACTGATCTTCTCCAACGTCATCTCCTGCCTGTTTTTTTCCATTCATCCCGAAATAATTTTTATCAATATTTTGCAACTGTGACTTTTTAAACAGATAGTTCAATAATATTCACGTCTATCAGCACCTGCTTCCTATATATTTGGAATTATTACACCCTTCTTGAACTCTGAGGTGTCTATTACCATTCTTATACATCCTGTTCGCAAAACAGAATATTTTGGTCAAGATCTCAATAAGTATGAGGGAATGTTATCTACTTTAGCTGCCTTTACTCGACTTAAGGCGCTGTCAAATTGTTCTCGCAGTGTCATATCTCCCGTTCCACATTATCTATTTGTTCTTAAATTTCTATAATAAGGCCTTCATATCTATATTCATTGTATACTCCTTCTATATATACCTCCCATCTTCCAGCTATTGTTCTCTACTTATAACTGGCTTGCCATATGAGCTAATAATATTCATACAGCTACTACTCTTTTGTCCAAAGGTATCTTCAATATTTCTGCATTTGGTAACTATCATTTTCCTAGTCTTTTATGCATCTACAGTCTTTCATTTGTCCTCTGGCATTCTTCCTTAGACGTTTCTAGCTTTCTGCCAATCTTATTTTTAGATGTCTGATTCCCTTTCGGCAGCTTCATTTGCTGCAGTTTATATTTCCTCCTTTCGTCTGTTAAGTTAAGTAACCCCTGCACTACCCAAGCGTTACTGCTAGGGCATGCCTTTTTGTCTGTGTAATACTCTGCTGCCTTTTGTATTTCATCTCTCGTAATCACCCATTGTCTTCCATTGTATTCCTTTCCCTTTTTCAGTCAGTTGTTGACTAATGCTTCTTCTGAAACTGATCAGCCTTCAGTTGTTTCAGTTGATCCAGGTCCCATCTTGTTAATCTCCTACCTTACTGAAATTTATTCAGTTTTACCCTGCACTTCGGGACAATCAAATTATGATAAGAGGCCTGTCTGCCAACGGAAATATCTTACAGTTTAAAATCTCTTCGAAGTCTTTGTCTTGGCATTATATAATCAATCCGAAACCCTCTAGTGTCTCCTGGTCTCTTCCATGTTGCCGTAGTTATGCAGAGATATACAGACTTGCACACGACAGACTAGCGGGAAGAGATGCATGAAACCGACGTTTCGACTGAAAAACGCAACAAAAGCAACAGATAAGAAATGGTTATGGTTCTGTAATTTACGGGATCATAGATGTACGAAATCCATAAATAATTCATAACCGACATTTCTTGAATGGGAGACTGACCTCACAGTATCTCTCTGTGAACTGAACCCCATTAAAAGTATCACATCCATCGCCTAATGTGAAGAAAAGTGCATAAAATTTTGTTACACATTTCTTACAACTCCAGTGATAGTTTGCAGATAACCAAGGATATTTCCAAGACAACGTGAGAAATATACAATTAACGTTTAAAACAAGGTTTACTTGTGGAATAGTAAAGACGAATATCAGATACATTTTTAAAATCATTCTGTCTAACGTCTCGAAAGGATGTCATTTTGAAATGGACTCTTCGTTGATGACGAATTTACTTTTTGTTGATAAAAATGTTCATTGGGGAATGTGGAATTAGGAATTACCCACTGATTATTGTGCTTGTCTTTGCGTTTATACAGAAGTGCCTTAGGCAGACCTTAGTTCAAACACTGTTCCAACGGAACCTCAGACTGACTATCACAGTACCATGGACATTAACAGTGGTACTGTGAGCTTCTCTTCCAACGGTACAATGATCTAAATACCCAGGCAGTTTCTGAGGACCTGCAGCTTAGAGTGAAATATTATCTGTGACGCAACTAGATATTCTGCATACAACAAATTTACCAGCAGACATATTCACTTAAAGGCCAAATAAAATCACAGGATTATCCGTGGATGGATTCCAGAAGCTTTAGAGTATAGTCTTATGTTTACTCACGTAAGCAAACTCTGCTTTTTTCCTACATAAAGAGTTTCCATTTACGTCTTTTGTTTTCACTGTGTTCTCCTTCCCTTGGTTGGCCTCCTTATTGCAAAAGTTATAGCAATGACTTTACCTTATCTGTCTTGATCGTCTGTAGCTCGTTTTTAAGAAGGGACTCCTGTATTATCAGTGAGTGGAATTGAGAACGTGCTCTGTAAAGAGCCTCGATGAACACGAGTGGTAACAAATAATGAGATTTGCTGGAAAAAGGAACTCGAGAAACGCAGTCATAGAGTGTTCTGTTATGCTCTTCAAGGATGTGGTCTGTTATTTTATAGAAGTCAGGATTGTGGCTATCGTTATTATTAACAGAACTGTGGATTAAACTGTAAAGTAACTGTAAAATTACAAATAAATGTGAGTACAATTAGGAATTTCTTCAGAGAGATACTTTTACCAAACGTTGCTAATAAAACCCATTCAGATCGTTACACGAATAGTGACGTGGCAGTATGTTTTGGGTTTCCTCTTACCATTTAAATTCTACGTTTATGTAAAGCAAATTCGAGTTTGTGCGATTTCATTTTCTTATGAAATGTCAAGCTTTTCCTTCATCAGTCAGTGAGTGACTATTAGGCTCAGATGTAATGATTTCGTTAGTTAAATTTCATCTCATAGTTTTTCTTGCATTTATAATTATAATAGTGCATGTGATATTCTGGGCAGTATGTTCTTGGCGAAAATTCTGTTCACTCACTAGCGGTGTGTTGTAACTGAGTTTCCTGTCTGGCCATTTGTCGGAGATGCACTTTCGGACAGACAGGGAGGCACGTAGGTGCCGAGGCTGGGTGGCTTCAGGGAAACATCGACACCAGCCAGTATCAACAAGCTACTGGAGGTGTTTCTCTGGACGTGTTCCGTCACGAGTCGGCAGAATCACCTGCTCTGTAGGAGTGGGGAAAGGACAATGCAGAACGGGGTACCACATTACAAATCTGAGCCTTCATCTGTGGGAAGCAAGATGAGTGGATGAAAGGGAAAACTATTTGCTAGAAAGGCATGAGACTGAAGCCACCCACTGACAGACCGACTAGTCAGCCTGATACCCCTGCTGAGTGGGTTGTTGACCCGTCTGACTGCTTGTGGGCACATCGCGACTGCGTGGTAGCTACCTGCTCCCAGTCGTATGGCAGCTTTCTCCAATGCAAAACGGAAGGAAAAGGACGGAGTGTGAGGTGGTGTCTAGCAGCCGGGGTTAGCAGGTAGTGATGCGATGGTGGAATCGACACACCTGGACCACGGACCACACTGCTATAAAATAGGCAAACTTGTCGGGGCAGACCCTCTCGTCAGGGACGAATTGGCCGGTTGGTCGGCCTGTGAACGGGCAGCCATAGGTGGAAGCGAGTTTGATTGGCTCCTCAATGCAGGACATGCTGGTGGGTGGTTAAACATTACTGTGAATTATTTTGATTGAGAGCTGAATCTTGTATCTGCCTACCAATTGGTTGTGGCGGAGACAAGGGCACCCTACTCTGAGGACAGGTGAAAAGTCAAAGCTTTTAAGTAGTAAACTCTGTGTCTAGATTTCAGTGAGACAAGGTCTGGTGTGGAGACTCGTTTCCAAAGAGCAACTGCTAATTTTCTTGAAGCAGAAACTTTCGGTAAACTGTAGCTTGCGTTAAACTTCCTGGCAGATTAAAACTGTGTACCGGACCGAGTCTCGAACTCGGGACCTTTGCCTTTCGCGGTCAAGTACTCAACCATCTGAGCTACCCAAGCACGACTCATGCCCCGTCCTCACAGCTTTACATCTGCCAGTACGTCTCCAACCTTCCAAACTTTGCAGAAGCTCTTCCGCAAACCTGCAGAGCTAGCACTCCTGAAAGAAAGGATATTGCGGAGACATGGCTTAGCCACAGCCAGAATGAGATTTTCACTCTGCAGCGAAGTGTGCGCTGATATGAAATTTCCTAGCAGATTAAAATCTCATTCTGGAAACATCCCCCAGGCTGTGGCTAAGCCATGTCTCCGCAATATCCTTTCTTTCAGGAGTGCATGTTCTGCAGGTACGCAGGAGAGCTTCTGCAAAATTTGGAAGGTAGAAGACGAGATACTGGCAGAAGAAAGCTGTGAGGACGGGGCGTGAGTCGTGCTTGGGTAGCTCAGATGGTAGAGCACTTGCCCGCGAAAGACAAAGGTCCCGAGTTCGATTCTCGGTCCGGCACACAGTTTTAATCTGCCAGGAAGTTTCATATCAGCGCACACTCCGCTGTAGGCTGAAAATCTCGTTCTGTAGCTTGCGTTATTTAGAGTCAACGGCTTTTCTTTCAGCGAGGTTGATGGACAGCAGAGGCAGGCTACTAGCAGACGAAGAGAGTGCGAGACTTGCACACGTCTACTGCAGTAACCAGCGAGTGGTAAGGCTACTGTACAGTGCGAAGCGTTGTGTTCACAATGGAGGGAGGAGATGCTGGATTCAAGTTAGATAACATGGGGTATAAATTGACAGTAATATGTGTAGGATCGAGAATGGATCTTAGGCAGATACCGATGATATTTCGCCTCTATTTCTTGTCCTGTTTGAGTCAAGTGGTCACCCTTTTGATCTGTTAAATTTGTGAGAACATGTTTCGTGGTGTTACGACAGAAGTAACAGCAATGGTTTCCTTCCTTAATTCAACCCTAGTCTTTCCTTCACTAATTATAAAAAAAAAGTCAGTTTATGTTTCTATCGTTTTGTTACGAAATGTCTATCGTCTCTTGTACTAAAACGTTGGATTTTCTTTCAACCATATGTGATGCTTCTGGCGACCATAATATTGTATCATTTTATCACTGAAGTCACGTTTCTGGATCACGGCTTTAATTTAATAATTTGTGGGAGCAATTAGATTATTGTAGCTTTGTACCTAACCTCGATAACTTACTTGTTGTGGCTACTATTAATTACTCACTAATTGTCAATTAAAAATTTGATTGCGTTTCCTTATGAGTAAGAGTTTGTGTGACCGCTAATCCAACGGGGTCTCCTGCATCACGGGATATAGAGAACCAGGGATTAATAGGAATAAATGTCTTACGTCAAGCCCAGGGGAAGTCTACGTCGAACAAAATTATTAGAAGCTGGGCGTTTAGAGTCAGGGATCACGACCAAAATATTGTGAAAAATGGGTTAACAATAGCTCTTTGAACTGCTCTCGGACTACACAGATTGTAGAAGGAGATAATGTTTTTGAAAATTTTTCACGGCCTCTATGGAGAATTAAATCAGAACCAGTGATTTACTTGGAGCTGGTGCGCAACGTACGTAAATGAAATGCCGTGTATGTAAATAACTAATGAGGCTCAATATTTATTGACTACTCGATCGGCAATCTGTCACTGAACTTCACCAGAAAATCCAATTGACCACTTCACCCTGTAAAGTAATAAAACCAATGCGTTGCTCGCGTCTTCCAGATTCAGTTTCTCTATTCAGATTCCATGTCCGACTGCCGTTCGTGTTAATTACAACTCATCCACAATCGCTAGTTCGACTCAACTAGCTGCAAACACATGCCTATGTTCCTTACACTAGAAGTTACTTCAACAAAACTACCATTGCACTGGAGGGTCAAGACAAACAGCAAAAATAACTTCTCAATCTCTGGAATAAAGTCAGCTAATAAAGGGAGTACGAAACCATTTAATGGTGCAGTTAGTTCATAAATCAGCTATGGGTGAAGCAAATACGTTACTGATTAAGTGTAAAAGTTCGCTTACAACAATCTCACAGGAATAGTTACTTTGTTCAGTGGTTCGGGGCCGTCACCAAACATGAAAAACTGGAGAGAAGGAGAGAGGGGCAGAGGCGGAGAGGGGATCGAGGGGGAGAAATAGAAAGAATAAACAAATAATACTTGCTCGCTTCATCACAGGAATGTTTGTTGAGAGAGAAGGAGCCATAAAAGTGCCCTACAAGAAGCAATGGTCGATGCGCTATGGGAAAAGTTTCGAGAGCCCACAACAGAGTACAAAGAACATAACACGTCTTTCTACATATCTCGCCTAATGACCACGATGGAATGACTGGGGGAATATATTCTTATACACTTACACATAAGTCAAGTCAAAGTATTATCATACTCAGGAAACAAGCGAATGTCAGCAAATGCAGGATTCCTGCATCGCCCCTCTAGGCAAGGACATTGGGGAGGTGGTTTGCCGTTGTATTCTTCCGACTTGTTACGAGGAAATGAGTGTTTATCTGTCGTGTTATGATTGCGTACACTGTAGTATTAAGAACAAACGGAAATGGGGGGATACTGACACAGAGACTACTCCTCTCGAATAGCACCAAGGTGACCGTCGCCGGACGGATCGCCATTAACAGTGTCACGTACCCTCACTTCACCAAAGACTGGAGAGGTTGGAATTGAATCCAGGTCATCGCCACTCCTCGCCTTACCGGCCAAATACTGACAGTGAACATGTTCCACCACCGAGGCTCGAACCAAGCTGCCTCAGAGTCGAGCGCCACTGCACAGGCATGTGGGGCACTTACGCATAAGGAAACAATTGTTCTTTCCACGTACTGATTGTGAATATACACTGCTTGACAATTCCTAAGGAACAGAGACACTGTTGGACAAGAATAATCATAGGTAATGATGGACGATATGAAACACAGTAGAATGTCATACAGGTGGAGTGGTAGATTTATAAGAAAAGTTGTGCAGATTTCACCACATGGGAAAGCAGGATAACAGACATAAATAACGTTCTTGTTTGGCGCAGGTCAACTCCCAGCATAAAGGTATGGCTCTGAGCGCTATGAGACTTAACATCTGAGATCATCAGTTCCCTGGAACTTAGAACAACTTAAACATAACTAACCTAAGTACATCACACACATCCATGCCCGAAGCAGGATTCGAACCTGCGACAGTAGCGGTCGCGGTGTTCCAGACTGAAGCGAATGGGACCGCTCGGCCACTCCGGCCGGCTGCATAAAGGTACAGTAAGGAATATGCCCTCCCCAGCACTAATGCACATTTTGCAACTGTTTTTCATACTGGCTACCAGACTGTTGAGGAGTCCTTCTGGGATACTGTGCCACTCCCACTCCTCTCTCGCCGGCCGGGGTGGCCGAGTGGCTCTAGGCGCTACGGCCTGGAACCGCGTGACCGCTATGGTCGCAGGTTGGAATCCTGCCTCGGGCATGGATGTGTGTGATGTCCTTAGGTTAGTTAGGTTTAAGTAGTTCTACGTTCTAGGGGACTGATGACCTCAGAAGTTAAATCCTATAGTGCTCAGAGCCATTTGAACCATTTGAACCACTCGTCTCTCAAGGCCGTTTTCACTTTTTTGCAGGGTTCGGTGAGAGAAGGTTCGTTGAGAAACACGTCTAGCAAGACCATCACAGTCACGATATATAGGTTTCAGGTGCGGGGAGTTGAGAGACCCTTATGTTCAATATCCTCACTTTCCAGTTGGTCCTACACCTCGGCGGTCCAGTATGGGTCCATAAACAGAAATTCGGGACCTACCGCACCCCTGAACAGACGAATATAATGCGGAATAATCTGTCCGAAATAACGCTGTGCTGTAGCGGCACTTCACTCAAATATATGCAACGGTGTTCGGCCGTTGTGCGTTCATGAACATTCTGTGATGTGTATCGTGTTCCATTGTAGAACATTGTTGCTGCCCCCAAGCTACGTGCTCCCTACACTAACGAACTCTTTCACGACAATGGCGTGAAGTGGGATGCGTTTAGCAGACTTCCAATATACTAACCAGCCGTATTTAATCGAAGCAAAATGGTTCTGCCAGAGACACGTGTACCAGCAGTGGTTTCCAGGTCTGCATATGTCTGCCAGGGAGAGAAACGTCTCTTCTATTTCGCCATTACACCTGCGTTTCGATCGTCTCGTGGTGTCGTGGTCCGTCTACGAACATCAGCATACTTATGCATAGTATTTACAGCTTGAGCGGCCTTTCCTTTTTATGTAGCGAGATGACATTTTTGGAATAACCCATTGCCCTGTCCACGGTAGTGACCCTTGTCCAGCTTCGAGACGTCCCACTGCTAGTCCACGACCGTAAACATTCGAATGATAACTTGCAGACATTTCGCCAGACAACAGGGTGTAACACACTACTCGATTCCCCAACTACCTTTGCCAAACGCTGTATTGCATGAATTTATGAATGTGTACAGAGAATTCGTGCATATGTTTCGCTGCAGTTAACACTTCTCGCCCTCTGCATTTGCTTTAACTGTCATTAGTCGGCTGTTTCATAACAATTATAATTGTTCCGTAGCAATTGACAGTTGTTCCTCAGCAAGTGTCAGTTGCTCCTGAGCAACTGTCAAGCAGTGCAGTATGAAGATTGTAATACACACGTATCCTCCACAGCTCGACACGAGGTGGATTACGGAATGTAGATGTAGATGCAAGTGTGCACTAGAGACACTGTACTTTGGATATTATACCCGAAAAACCACTGATCCACGACAAGAACTGCTCCACAACTCGCACCCAGTTCAGCGACACCTTGCAAGGTCATCCAGTTGCAGGGGCAGCAGGAATTCGAGGCGGAGAAGATACCATCGGTCGTCCTTGCCAAGGCCCTTCAGTACCATCCGGTAGCAGCTACACGGAGGTAACAGCAGCGCCTCTTTGCTCGAGACGCCGGTCGCGTAGCAGAGGCGGTGGAAAGAAATGACGCGGGGAGGAGAAAAGAAAACACGAGAGGTAATGATACAGGAAGAAACGGCGAGCGAAGCCAAAAGCGCGCGCTGATGATGGTGGCTGGCAGCAGAAACGCTATTAGCCGTGGCCCGTGCCCGCCAAACAGGTTCGCAGCTCGACGCAATTTATGAGCCGGCGAGCAGCTCCGCTCCTAAAGGGGACGCGACTTGCCGCCTGCGAACACGTCCGCGGCGCCGCAGCTGGCGTCTTCCAGCGGCTGGCCGCACTCGCGCCCTTTCCCAAAACTTGTGCCGGTTTACTTGTTTTACGACAGCACCCGCGGATAAAATGCTCACGATATTTCAACCTTTCGGTGACTACTTACAGTGATGTTTGAACTTGTAAATATATTAAATGCAAAATGTGATAAAGTGGTTAAAGTTACAATTACGTAATTTAGTTATATGTTTGTCAGGACCGCTAGTATTTTATGGATTTCCTGAAGTTTCTTGGTCACTGGACATCTTCAAATGGACTTGAAATATATGAATTCGACGTATCTCGTAAATGTTGACTCAAAGTTTTACACTTAAGGCTGATGCGGAGCCTCCTGAAATTAGACATGAGCTACGATTCATTTCTTCATCTTCCTAATTCTTCCGGCGTTAAAAAAGAACACAGACTGCCAAAGTTCTGTCGTCAGCTGGAATCATCCTCGTTAGAAGGTTGTTTAGAAAACGTCGTTCCTGTGAAGCACAACTAGCTCTTTATTCACATGAAGTGCTGAGTGCTACTGACAAGCGATTTCAGATCGATTACGTATTTCTGGATTTCCGGAAGGCTTTTGATACAGTACCACACAAGCGGCTCGTAGTGAAATTACGTGCTTATGGAATATCGTCTCAGTTATGTGACTGCATTTGTGACTTCCTGTCAGAGAGGTCACAGTTCGTAAAAATTGACGGAAAGTCATCGAGAAAAAAAGAAGTGATTTCTAGCGTTCCCCAAGGTAGTGTTATAGGCCATTTGCTGTTTCTTATCTATATAAACGATTTGGGAGACAATCGGAACAGCTGTCTTCGGTTGTCTGCAGATGACGCTGTCGTTTATCGACTAATAAAGTCGTCAGAAGATCAAAACGAATTCCAAAACGCTTTCGAAAAGATATGTGAACGGTGCGAAAATTGGCAGTTGACCCTAACTAACGGAAAGAGTGAGGTCATCCACATGAGTGCTGAAAGGAACTCAAACTTCGGGTGCACGATAAATCAGTCTAATCTAAAAGCCGTAAATTTAACTAAATACCTGTTGTTGTGTTGTTGTTGTGGTCTTCAGTCCTGAGACTGGTTTGATGCAGCTCTCCATGCTACTCTATCCTGTGCAAGCTTCTTCATCTCCCAGTACCTACTGCAACCTACATCCTTCTGAATCTGCTTAGTGTATTCATCTCTTGGTCTCCCCCTACGATTTTTACCCTCCACGCTGCCCTCCAATACTAAATTGGTGATCCCTTGATGCCTCAGAACATGTCCTACCAACCGATCCCTTCTTCTGGTCAAGTTGTGCCACAAACTTCTCTTCTCCCCAATCCTATTCAATACTTCCTCATTAGTTATGTGATCTACCCATCTAATCTTCAGCATCCTTCTGTAGCACCACATATCGAAAGCTTCTATTCTCTTCTTGTCCAAACTATTTACCGTCAATGTTTCACTTCCATACATGGCTACACTCCATACAAATACTTTCAGAAATGACTTCCTGACACTTAAATCTATACTCGATGTTAACAAATTTCTCTTCTTCAGAAACGCTTTCCTTGCCATTGCCAGTCTACATTTTATATCCTCTCTACTTCGACCATCATCAGTTATTTTGCTCCCCAAATAGCAAAACTCCTTTACTACTTTAAGTGTCTCATTTCCTAATCTAATACCCTCAACATCACCCGACTTAATTCGACTACATTCCATTATTCTCGTTTTGTTTTTGTTGATGTTCATCTTATATCCTCCCTTCAAGACACCGTCCATTCCGTTCAACCGCTCTTCCAAGTCCTTTGCTGTCTCTGAAAGAATTACAATGTCACCGGCGAACCTCAAAGTTTTTATTTCTTCTCCATGGATTTTAATACCTACCCCGAATTTTTCTTTTCAATAAATACCTAGGTATTACAATTACGAACAACTTAAATTTGAAGGAACACACAGAAAATGTTATGGGGAAGGCTAACCAAAGGCTATGTTTTATTGGCAGGACACTCAAAAAATGTAAGACCTACTAAGGAGACTGTCTACACTACGCTTGTCCGTCTTCTTTTAGAATACTGCTGCGCGGTGTGGGATCCTTACCAGATGGGACTGACGGAGTACATCGAAAAAGTTCAAAGAAAGGCATCACGTTTTTTAATATCACGAAATATGGGAGAGAGTGTCACAGAAATGATACAGGATTTGGGCTGGAAATCGTTAAAAGAAAGGCGTTTTTCGTTACGACGGAGTCTTCTCGCGAAATTCCAATCACCAACTTTCTCCTCTGAATGCGAAAATATATTGTTGACTCCGACCTACATAGGGAGGAACGATCACCACGATAAAATAAGGGAAATCAGAGATCGTACGGAAAGATGTAGGTGTTCATTCTTTCCGCGCGCTATACGAGATTGGAATAATAAAGAATTGTGAAGGTGGTTCGATGAACCCTCTGCCAGGCACTTAAATGTGATTTGCAGAGTATCCATGTAGATGTAGAAGGCAGCATATAGGTAAAGTTTGTCTGCCGAATAGAGCAACATTTACTATCATCATTATCACCATCATCATCAAATATACTTCCATAGTGTCTAACTTTCCCAGAGCCGAGATTTGTTGCTATCACGTTCCTACGTTTCTCCTCTTCTCACACTACATAATATCACGAACATTTGTAACACGTTCTTGATTAATTTTGATGAAGGCGACAGTAAAAAAGAAAAGCTTGTTTCTTTCCTAACACACTGTGTAGAAAGACATGCGACATTTATTTCACTGATAATATCAACAACACAGACCCATCTTAGTATTTTTCTGCTTTCTCTATTTGGCTGTTACAAGGAAAAACGTTCTTCATAAACAGCCAATAAACGTCTCCTATATTTTTCATGACACGTTTCGAAGTTCCATCATTTGGTAATTAATGTACGATTTGCAGCTCATCAAGACAAAGAAGCTAAATTGTCTGTATTATTTCCTGTGTATGGGGCTCTCTGCATCTTAAGGTTGCACAAGTAACATTTACTAAGAAGGTTACGTGTACAGGACCTAGTCAGCATTTTTCCCCTGCAGACTACCCGTGATCGAATATTATGACTCTCCCTTTGCTGGCAGAGAACGACAGGGAAGAGAGAGATATTCATACCGCAGGGCTACAGCTACATGTACTGAACACAAATACAGGCTCTCAGGTACTACAATTTGAAGTAGTCTTCAAGACTGAGCGTAAGCTCTTATTTACCTAGAATGGGAAAAGAAAATGAGATGTATGTTGTTTAAAGAATCATCCGGAATCTAACTTAAGTGATTTAGCGAAATCATGGAAAACATTAATAAGGGTGGGCGGGAGGGCTCTTTCCCATTATCTTTGTTTTGCAGATTTGCTATTTAGTTAGCAAGAATAGAACCGTTGTAATGACTGTATAAACGTTGGTTATATTGGTTGTTTTTGTTTTAGAATGACGCGACACCCGACCAAAGGACTTTACTTCCACACACTAACTTATGCCTTACTTGTAACTGAAAATAAACCCACCCCCTGAAGACGATAAGGATTTAGTGCACTAACACATCTTTTGGTATATTAATTAGCAGAATCATTTATTAATTTATGTAACACAGTTTTCAACAATATTTTCTAAAACCTATCTATATCTGAAAGTTTCTAAACATAATGCTTAGTAAATGCCATCAGTTAGTTATTGAAGATTTTCAACACAGTTGGCAATGTTTCCTAACAGTAAATGTATGTTTTAAAATTGATAAAATAACTGATTTAGTAAATGCCATCAATTTTAAGCTGCTACCAGAGTATATGAACCCTGAAGACCACAATCTGCTACGATATATCGACTACCAGGATGTTCTCAGAAATGAGTGAAGTTACATAAACACTTAGTATGAAGAAAGATATAAAAACGGCAGCTGAGAAGTGTAAGAAGAGGAACAGTTATATTTTTGAAGGGAATGGTTTCTTTCCAATATTCATTACGTAAATTAATATACACTCCTGGAAATGGAAAAAAGAACACATTGACACCGGTGTGTCAGACCCACCATACTTGCTCCGGACACTGCGAGAGGGCTGTACAAGCAATGATCACACGCACGGCACAGCGGACACACCAGGAACCGCGGTGTTGACCGTCGAATAGCGCTAGCTGCGCAGCATTTGTGCACCGCCGCCGTCAGTGTCAGCCAGTTTGCCGTGGCATACGGAGCTCCATCGCAGTCTTTAAGACTGGTAGCATGCCGCGACAGCGTGGACGTGAACCGTATGTGCAGTTGACGGACTTTGAGCGAGGGCGTATAGTGGGCATGCGGGAGGCCGGGTGGACGTACCGCCGAATTGCTCAACACGTGGGGCGTGAGGTCTCCACAGTACATCGATGTTGTCGCCAGTGGTCGGCGGAAGGTGCACGTGCCCGTCGACCTGGGACCGGACCGCAGCGACGCACGGATGCACGCCAAGACCGTAGGATCCTACGCAGTGCCGTAGGGGACCGCACCGCCACTTCCCAGCAAATTAGGGACACTGTTGCTCCTGGGGTATCGGCGAGGACCATTCGCAACCGTCTCCATGAAGCTGGGCTACGGTCCCGCACACCGTTAGGCCGTCTTCCGCTCACGCCCCAACATCGTGCAGCCCGCCTCCAGTGGTGTCGCGACAGGCGTGAATGGAGGGACGAATGGAGACGTGTCGTCTTCAGCGATGAGAGTCGCTTCTGCCTTGGTGCCAATGATGGTCGTATGCGTGTTTGGCGCCGTGCAGGTGAGCGCCACAATCAGGACTGCTTACGACAGAGGCACACAGGGCCAACACCCGGCATCATGGTGTGGGGAGCGATCTCCTACACTGGCCGTACACCACTGGTGATCGTCGAGGGGACACTGAATAGTGCACGGTACATCCAAACCGTCATCGAACCCATCGTTCTACCATTCCTAGATCGGCAAGGGAACTTGCTGTTCCAACAGGACAGTGCACGTCCGCATGTATCCCGTGCCACCCAACGTGCTCTAGAAGGTGTAAGTCAACTACCCTGGCCAGCAAGATCTCCGGACCTGTCCCCCATTGAGCATGTTTGGGACTGGATGAAGCGTCGTCTCACGCGGTCTGCACGTCCAGCACGAACGCTGGTCCAACTGAGGCGCCAGGTGGAAATGGCATGGCAAGCCGTTCCACAGGACTACATCCAGCATCTCTACGATCGTCTCCATGGGAGAATAGCAGCCTGCATTGCTGCGAAAGGTGAATATACACTGTACTAGTGCCGACATTGTGCATGCTCTGTTGTCTGTGTCTATGTGCCTGTGGTTCTGTCAGTGTGATCATGTGATGTATCTGACCCCAGGAATGTGTCAATAAAGTTTCCCCTTCCTGGTACAATGAATTCGTGGTGTTCTTATTTCAATTTCCAGGAGTGTAGTAATAATTCCTATAATTTCTAATGATGAGTAGAGTAAAACAAATCAAAATTTCTACTTAATATTAATTACACGTGCAGAGACTGCTTCAGACAGTAAAAATATAACTTCACTCCGTCTCCTCCATTAAAGCAATTAAGGAACACAATGGTTGGATGGATACAGACTGACTGACTGAGTGACTGACTGACTGAATAAATGAATGAATGGATTAATGAACGATACGAACTCTCGACGTATAAACGATAGTTACTTGGAAAATGTTGTATCATTCTTGAATATCGGTGACTGAACTTGACACCTGGAAATAATAATTATAGTTACAAGCTGATTATGTGGGTCAGAGGTAATCTGAAATTGTACTGTGGTTTCGGAGGACGTTATCACACCTCTTGTAAGAGAACTGTCTAACAGTGCACCAGATGGTTACAACGCTTCACAAACGGCGGTTTTTGTGATGACTGTGGTTGCAAGCCTTGCAGAAAGAACTAGTAAATTTCTAAATTCCTTTGCAATCGTAAATTCTGGTTAACTTTAGTTAATGATCCGATTATGATATTCCTTGGCATAATACTGAATTTTAGCAAAAAGTTGACCAAATTTGAAAGAGGTCGTAAAAAAATTTAGATAAGAGGAAACTTACAGTTCCCTGCGAGTATTTGAGGACATGAAACCAATGCAGTGTTGAATGTGCTAAACAGCAGACTGTTCTACGGTAATATCACAGGACATGGACTTTAACTGCGGCTACTGTTGAAAATTGTTTAACACTTCATCGTGTTTGAATGGAAAACAACCAACAAACCAAAAAACTGTAATACCTAACGATTAGCACAATAAAGACATATTAAGCATTATTAATGAAATTAATATTGGGTATTATTATGGGAGAATGTAACGTAAATTAGATAATGAGGTGGATATACTTATAAAATATGAACATCCACGATACATGTAAATATAGAAGTATACACTGAAATTAAGTTTCCACAAATAAAAGAAAAGAATTTTCCGATGAGAACGACACGCGCTGAATAAATAATGACAATAAATCATCACAATTACATTTGTAGTTAACGCTGCGCTTAATTAGGCGTGTCATTATTTCGCTGCACATGTACTTATGAGACATGGAGCTACATTCTGAAGTCGTATTCAGTCAAGAAGCCGCGTTTATCACAGACCTTTTGTCTGATTTGATCGAAAAACTAGCATCTTTATCAGAGTCACGTTATGCACGCATTGTGCGTAAAACGTTTTTCTCAGCTGACACTCATTCCTGCCTAAAATCGTCATGGGGAAGAAAACAGTGTGTAAGTTGAAATTGGAAGAGTTGATGCAGCACGATGTCTAATAATGAGTGTCGTAGTCTCACAACTGTAATTTACCATAATTTAATTGGAAGTGTATTGGACAGCTTAAGCAGAAAGGAACATACTTTATACCAGAAGCGCAAATTAGGAGGGAATTCACAACTAATCTTAACGAACATGAGACGTCTCAGAGTAAATTACACTGTCATTGATTTGTATACCAGAACAGTGGCAACTGAAATACTGTACAATCCTAAGTTGCTTGTAGAACACTTCACACTTCTCTAGTCATTGCACGAAATAGAAAGACACAGATGAAAGATTCCGTGACTGAACAATGGAAGTTTGATTTATTATCCAGATAATTATCCAGCTATCTAGATCATAATCCAGCAGCGCAACGAAGGCTCTCCGAGTATATCAGACGCAAAGACCAACACATTACACGCGACTGAGATATTTCACTTTAGGCCGGGACTGTTAAGTACGATTTGAGATATAGCCCTGATATTGAAACATAAGCTATAGAATATGAAATTACTCTTAGTATATTTACGGACATTAGGAGAACTATAGGGTACTGGGGATATCAGTAACAAAAAATTCGCGTAATCTAGCGACATTATAATATTTTCACAACAACCCGCACAAAAGTTACACGCAGACCCGTAATGTATGGAGGAAAACACGACTGCTGCCATAAATGAGACATGTTACTACATAAACTGTACACAGCAAACGAATCCAGGGGGTCAGACACACAGCATAGATACAAAAATCAGTTCTCGGACCTACTATCGTACGGAAATCGCAAAAAAAAATGCGCCCTCTTGATAAAGGCATAGGCTTGGACAGGATGAGCTGGTAAAAGACCTTATGCAGTTTGATATTTCGGCACACTGGAAGAAAGAGGTGTTAGGCAGTAGTCAACTTAAGCGCCTATAATCGTCGGATAATGATGATGGTGATATTGATGATGAAGGTGACAATGACGATGACGATAAAAATGTCGGTGACATTGCGATGAGCATGGAAACAATAGGACGGCGAACCCGTAAGTATGATGAGTAGCGACCTGTTGTCCTGTTACCTGCCTCAGCCACGTGAGTGGTTACATAGCACTGTGTTCCTGTAACGTCAAATATCCATCCACTACAGTAGATTTATATTTAAATTCCATCTACATGACGAAGATTTACGCATGCCGTCAGGCTTCACTGTGAGCTCTCAAGCTCTGAAGAATAGTGAAAGTGTAAAAGACATTACTGTCATAATGAGTCACAAATCAATAAGTTAGCTGGGTGGCATACTTTCTCGAAATGAATAATGTAAATGTAAATCGTCTCATTTGCTGCAGCCTTTAGGACATACCATTTATCTTTGTCACGCAGCTTGCGTAATAGCTGTCTTAGGAGAAATAGTTACTCTCATGCAAAACTACTTTGTCAATAAAGTGCTACTACATCAAATGTTTATGGAAATATAAACGTCAAAGCAATTCCCCTGTGTTAGACGATGTGCTTCGTAATGCGTATTGTTAAGTCTGTTGACTAGTAGCAAGATATATGTCGACGTTTCGTGCTGGCACACAGTCGTAACTAAAACTAACAATTATGTGCTCGAGGATATTAACACTAACTACTTTCTGTTCGAAAAGCACCATAGAAATAATAGTTAATACATTGTATGGTTCGGGAATCAGCTATGATTCTCCTACTCCGCTTCAACATACGTAGATTACGGTGAATTTTTGTTACTGATTAACATACAAACGTGTTCTGTAGCATTTTTACTCCATTGTTGACCATTAAACGTAATGCAGTGAAGACAGAAACCGGCCACTAGTCTGTATTATTAACTTATGGAGGATCTGCGTCTGTTTAAATGCTCACTGGTAGTAGCACAGAGATTGGAGAAAGCCGTAGATAAAAAATGCGGTTACTAGGTACATGCTCAGTACTTAATGAAACAAACAGAAGGCTTCTAGTCTAGTGGTCTACTAGTTGAGTT
The DNA here is from genome assembly GCF_023864275.1 of Schistocerca cancellata. NCBI lineage: Eukaryota > Metazoa > Arthropoda > Insecta > Orthoptera > Acrididae > Schistocerca > Schistocerca cancellata. The sequence continues at coordinate 499,754,828 of NC_064630.1, read as the reverse complement.
CAGAAATTCCTTTGCGAATCAGTTCGCCGGTAACCTTCTAACGTACTGGCAGCAAAGATATTAAGAGATGTTAAACAAGCTTATTTAGAGAATACAGCGGGCGATTTTAGAACGTAGATGTATGAAAGTAACGAATCCACTATGCATCTCCAATAATTTCCTTTATTTGAAGCAAGGATTGCTTTATGAATTAAGAACCATTCTGACAGTAAAAATGCTACCATCTACTTTTTTATTTACCTAATTTTAGACGAGATTCGGAAAAAAATTTCTTGTCATTGTTTTTACTTTTATATTCGTTTAAATACGTGTAACCTGGATACTTTTCTAAGACGTATAAAACACGTGGAGAATTCTCAACAGTTGCCCATCCAAAAGTAAGAGAGTTTAATTGAAGTAAAATCGTGTTTACATTCGCAGATTCGTACTGCTGATATGGAAACAGTGACAGTAAGATATCTTGTTTCCATACAATCAATGAAGACAGCACCAATATACGATACTGTGGTGGTTTGTCAATTTCTCTGAATCGGGCAATCGCCCTAATGCTTTGTTAGGAACGAGACATCGTACGCTCTCCACTTAATGGGAGTCCACTGCTTGCGAAGTTATGGCCATACAGAGATGATTCGCTGCCCTGTAAAACACGACTGGAAACATTGTAAGTGTAGTAAAGTTCCTGAAACAAGCTTGGATGTGTTTCGTAGCTCGTTTTAGAAGAATTTGTGACCTAACTGTTTCCTTGAACATTAACACAGAATGGTTATCTGTTTTTATTACCAACTCCGATTTTTATGGGGGCTCCTAGTAGCAACGATAATTGGAAGGCTCTTTCTCCGCCTAAGTACGTCCAAGGCTCAAGAAAGATATCGGTATCCTAAAATATTCTTGTGATAGTCATTCATTGTGGATGAAATTTCGTCGGACACATATGAGACGTAACTGAATGGCAAATGCTGCTAGCGATTCCGTTATTCCCATCACTTGCAAAACTGGTGACGCCACAAATGGAAGGAGTACAGTGTTGTTAGAGCTAGAAATATTTTCTCCATGACACTGTACGATGAGAAACTCCTTCCATAATTGCGATATAAGAGCTTCTACTTTCTTTGTCACGGCTATGCCCATAATGAAGTGGCTGAGGCACAAACATTTATTACGGTAATCGTTCCAGGACTTCTAAACATCTCTACTTGTTGTTGGCGCGCCGCACCTTAGCGAAAAGAGATAAAGAAGCAGTGTTACAGCCTGGCGTACTCGGTTTACGACATGTGCATTTCATCCTTGATTGTGGCCTAAGCAGATGCACCTGTCCTTCCCGAAGGCTTCGGACACAGCTTTCGTTATGGAGCGCGCGCCCTTTAAATTTACACATTTCTACCAAGCACAGTGATCTGTGGCGCTCAGCAATTCCCAGCTCGTTACCGTTCCTCGATACTGTTCTGAGGATATTTGGCAGCCATGTTCTTCAGACATATTTCAATAGCAGGAAAAGAACAGTAAATATGATACGTTGTTAGCGAAGAGGTATTCAACCAACTGTAAGTATTCACCAATGCGTTTGCTCTACACTTCGATCGAAATGTATGCAGACACAGTTGCCAAACAAGTTATTTAAATAACTACCCAATGTTACTGTAAAATTCAGTCTCTAAAACGTGGGAAGCAGAACAATGCCATTATTTTTATCAGTACTCTCTTCATCATCATCATCATTAGCGCTGTCATCTACGTCACCAATACTGCCATTATCGTCGCAGCTGATTGCACTGTATTCGGTAGCGTCATAATATCACTGACACTGCCGCAATCAGTCATTGTAATATTTTGAACATGGTTACGCTTCAGCAACACAGTTCATAACATGACTTGACATTTTATTTAATTGGTTTTATTCCTGGATTTTAACTATTCTTACTTGACGTGTCCTGCTGGTAGGGGCCAGCATTCTTAATAATGTATACAAAGATGCAGCACTGACAGTATATTTTCACTGGACAAATCTAAGATCGCTTCACTGTTTGGTGTTTTTCCAGTGTGAAATTTTAGTTAAATGTATTTCTGAAGAAGACGGGTTTAGATCAGTCGAAACCACGGTAAAAGGTTGAATAAAACAATGTTTTGTTGCAATTATTTGGCTGCTTTGGGATTATTTACATAGTCGCTGTCATAAAAATCAACAACATGGATATGATCACCACTCTCATTGTCATTGACATTTTTTCATCGTGGTCGTCGTCGTCATCATCGTTATCATTGTTACCACCACCACCACCACCACCACCACCACCACCACCAACAACAACAACAACAACACTTTCAGAAACAGCAGCAGCAATAACAACAAAATTAGCCGTGTAGCATGGCTTATGAATGTGTGCACTATTATTCGAAACGTCAGTTACTTTCCCGTTTGATATAGCATTCAGATGTATTCATAATGGCATTTCGTTTCGTCTCACCATCTCTTAGTAAAGCGTCCAATTGGGCTTCGTCTCTGGGTGAATCTTCCCAATTAAAGTGAGGGAATTCAATATGGTGGCTTTTTAGGATTTGTGATTAAAGGTGCCCTTATGACAGTTGGTAGAGAGGGGGGGAGGAGGGGGGCTAGAACTAGGACTATCGTGTATATCTAATTTTATGGAAGACGTATGGCGACTTGTAAGTAGCCATAAAAAATTTTCGAATCCAATCTTGTCAAATACCTATAGAATAGACTGTATTTTTCGTTTCCCTGAGAGCAGGGGGGGAGGGGTCTTTCCCACAGGTATGGGCGCCCCCGTTGGTGATGACGCGTATTTTCACTTTTACGTCATTATGTCTGTATAGTATGAGACACTTTTTTTTAATTTCTGTTCTGCGATATTTCCCCTCTCGTTGCAGCTTGGTTAGGGAAGATGGCACAGATCGACGAGTGAGATAAGGGCGCGAAAGTGGCAAGAGTCTGTTACAGTCTGTCTTACCGAGCACAAGTGGAAGCAATGGACTCGAATGTCACTTGGTTATTAGGACTTACACCGAAGCCCAGTAAATGACAGGCAACACACCATACTTGAAACTAGATCAGTGGCTACAGATATAACATGCGTCCACCGACAATCGTCAGCCAAATACAGCTGTATTTGAGTGATGTGGGGTAGCAGGTGGACAACAGTACCACCGCCGGCTCACGATTGGCTGCAGCTCATCTTCACCTTTTTAAGGGGAAGTGTTACGTACATGCAATATAAGTGTATTAGGACGTGAGCCAATGGAATTATTAACTGTGTTAATATACTAGCGAAAAGTTAAATTTATTATGCTTCTTTTACACTGATCTCTATGCCTTTAAGAGGATTGTGCAGCCGGTCACAGAATGAACTACGGACCAAATTTCAGAGCAAGGCTTAGAAACAGTTGTGTTGTTACAATTTGCAAAGTATAAATAATATCAGTATCAGTCAATAATTTATTTAATTGCAACAATGCAAATCAGCTTCTTTTCGTATTTGATATCGTGGTTACTAAAATGTGTAATTTTTTTCATCTCGGTGTGTTGCTGGAAACAAGGCTATAATGGGTTTGACGTGTTTCTCCTTATATCAGAAGCATTAGGGCTGAGGTGTTTGTCGACATTAAATGTACTCGTTGTTGCGAATATGAAACATCTGCAGCTGTGTAATGGAATGATGACATGTGAAATTTGTGCCAGACAGGTACTTGAACTCGGTTTTCCTGCTTTACGCGAGCAATCGCTTTAACCACCGCGGCTGTCCGAGCACGCCTCAAGGCCAGACCAAATTTCCAGATGTGGTCGCCTCCCTGTCTTACCTGTACTCGTGCATCCCACTAATGCTATTCCCATACAGGAGAGACATTGCATCATATTTCTTCACAACACAGGCACTGCGGTTTCGTATGAAGTCTTTGTAGATTAAGTTAACGGTAAAGGCTTGCGCGTTTATGAGTAACGGCAATTATAGTAAGAAGTCAAGAAATCTTCCGGCTGTCAGTCCGTATTCATTAAGTAGCTGTTTTAGGCATAGCAGTAAAACGTAACCTGAAATTTCAGTGCAAATGAAATATATTACTGTAGTGAATGAACACTGGAATTTCATAGCGGTCTGGGAATAATTTTCTCTTTACATGTGTACAAAATTTAAGTTTCTATTCCGGATATTGATTTCGTTGTAGCAGAAATTTCCACTCTAGTGCTACACACACGTAACAACCTTGTATTAGCGAGCGACGTAGCGCAGTGGTTAGCACGCTGATCTCACATTCGAAAGGACGACGGATCAAATTCAAATGGTTCAAATGGTTCTAAGCACTATGGGACGTAACATCTGAGGTCATCAGCCACCTAGACTTAGAACTACTTAAACCTAACTAACCTAAGGACATCACACACATCCATGCCTGAGGCAGGATTCGAACTTGCAAACATAGCAGCAGTGCGGTTCCGGACTGATGCACCTAGAACCTCTAGGCCACAACGGCCGGCGGACGACGGTTAAAACCCGCCTCCGGCCATCCTGATGTAGGTTTCCGTCATTTCCATAAATCGCGTGAGGCAAATGCCGGGATGGCTTCTTTCAAAGAGCACAGCCGAATTACTTCCCCATCCTTCCCTAAGGCGATGGGAGCGATGAACTCTCTGTTTGGCCCCCTCCCCAAATCAACCAACCAACCAACCAACCTTGTATTATACATACTTTCATAGTACGTCATCTGTGTCTTTCTAACGCTGTCTCATTTTCTGCCTTATTAGGAACTCTTGTCGTTTTTCTCGTGTATTTCATTGCAAGTGGACAAACCCGGCATTGGTTCAAATGGCTCTGAGCACTATGGGACATAACATCTGAGGTCATCAGTCCCCTAGACCTTAGAACTACTTACACCTAACTAACCTAAGGACATCACACACATCCATGCCCGAAGCAGGATTCGAACTTCCGACCGTAGCGGTCGAGCGGTTCCGGTCTAAAGCGCCTAGAACCGGTTGGCCACCGCGGCCGGCAAACCTGGCATTGCTCGAGCATTAATCTTGTCAATTTTCTATTAGAAACGAAGCAGAAAATTGAACTGTTTGCAGTGTAATACCGAAAAATCTTAATTTCCATGTATTCGCGAAGATACCCTTGAAATTATGAAGCAGTAGTACGAAGAAATTTGCGTAATGTAAAAATGTGTAGGTACAATATTCAAACTACGAAATATAGTATGCAAGATACAAACTCTCTGTACTGTTTATTTCTGTGCGTACGCCGCAGCTGCTTCGCGTGGCTACAACGCGATTTTGTAAATGTCTCTATGCCAAAGCCTCTTCATAGCTCTACAGACGGCATTTGTTTTCGCCGATAACCGTTTGAGATACACAGTTAAAAGCTGTAGAAGCGCCGCAAGGTATCAGGAATCTCCTTAAATTGACTCGACTGTAGGAGTGTCTTAGCAGCAATGAATAAATGTATTGAAACTTCATGCATGATGCGGCGTTTTTACACGCTCCTCTCTTGAACTATGTGTCATATAATGACATACTTGTGTAGGTGCATTCAGTGCGATATGTGGATACTATATGTGTGTTGCGAGTAGAGTTGTTACCAAAGAAGTAATAAATCTAGACGCCATTCACATTGCAGCAGTTTTTCGCCCATCTCAGTGTTCATTACGTTATCTCCTGATCTATAATAGGTAAGTGGTTCTTTCCCCCCCCCCTCCAACCTACCACCAGCGATTGTTGCCTGACAGTAAGGACATATGTGTACCATGTTTGGTTGTGTTTGGTCCAGTGGCTTAGGAGGAGATGAGGAACATGCGCACATAAAAGCATCTATGTTTTTATATATAGATGGATTTTAAACATTAAGACATCAGTTTGTAATTTACTCGACGCAAAGGGTTTGCCTTCTACATGAACTGCATGTACAACTCCCTAATAAATTCCGAAACTCTTTTCGCTGACATCCTCAAGTATCCAGTCGCGTCTGAAGTCCCTCTTCCTCTTCTGAACCCCTAACCAGTGGAGCATAGCCCCCCATAGCCTAATTTATACGGAATTTGTAATATCAATCACACTTTTGGTATAATTTTGCTCTGATGTTTCACGAATAGTCCTTCTGCTCCTGTTCCACCACTAATTTCTATTCACAGATACTTTCAATGGGATAACTCAGATGGAAGGTAAAGGAGGGGAATTGGAGGGGGGGGGAGGGTATTACAGTTTAACACTCGCTGGTAAAACATCGAGCTCGAGGTCGGATTAGTCAGGATATCTGCAGTGGCCTTTGGAAAGGAATCATTTTGACATTAGCTGTACGTAATTTTGGAAATCACGAAAAGTGTGCTTTGCCAGACACGGATTTGTCAGCAAATCTCCTTGATCGTGGATCCATCTGGTTCGATTGAAGTTTCGTGGTCTAGTAACGTAGTTTTCTTATCCTCGTGAATGATGTTCAAACGTTACTATTCGCAGATGCTTCCTGAAGGTCAAAATACCGAATTCTGTGCAAAAGATGAGTGTAGTCTTACGCGTCATCGACTTCCAAATTTTGATCTCAGAGAAACGGAGACCACCATAGGGAATCTGAGTTCAGAGGGGACAGTTTCAAATAATTGGCAACTCAGTTTATTCGTATTTAGAAGAGAGGAGTTCAAATAATATTCCGACACACTTCATTAAAATCTTCTATTTTTCCTTTTGTTTTCAAAATCACTAATCGTGAAACTTGGGACAGCTCCTTCCACGCAACCGCAGTCTATTTCCTTCTCTATCTTCGTTCAGCTTAGCTACATTGCCGTCTCCAAAGACCTGAATCTCAACTGAAAGCTTAACTCTAACTTTCGCTCTTGCTTCAAGTACACTTCAGTTTGTGTTTCATCTATGGAGCTTACTGGAATGGTTCCTCAAATGTGCTGACGACCATTTAATATAATCAATGGACCACGTGTAAAAATTTTGTGCTCAAGAGCAGGAGACGTATAAAAAGAAATATCAACAGATACAGATGTGATACGTCTCACGTCAGCCATGTATGTAATGTAATATAAAGATTATCAACGAGAAATTAATTACAACGTATTTAATTAATGTCGCAGCGTCTAATGATGGAAACGTTGTTACAATTTCAGACGATTTGCGCAAGGACATCCATGAGTACAATTACTGAAATTCTAACAATGTACATAAACCTTGAGCGTTTTTTGACGGTGCTAGAGTACTGAAAGCATTTCATTCACTTGATGGTCCTATCAGCTAATGAAGCGAGTTCCACGAAGCACCAACTCCCGTATGCGACTAACGTCGCTAAAAGCAACAAAAACAAGAATTGCGGCCGTTGGCAATCGACTACGTACCAATGAACGAAGCAAGATATATAATCATGCTGCGACAAACTGCCGCACACCTAGCGTGCTCAAACATGTAGGCTCCGATATCTGGAGCTTCTGGCTTCGTAAATCACTTGCTAGGTGATTAATGTACTTTCCGTGCTAATGTACGGTAATTTTCATTTTGTGCTATAAATTGCTTCAGTAATGGCAAACTTAGAGAGCATAGAAGGCACTGTATACTGCAATATTTGCAAAATATTTTCCGTTTCTAACGATTTCTGAAACTTGTTACCTTAGCAATAAGAGTATGAATAAGTGCAGAAATGATTCACGACTTCCCACGCTGTGCATCTGTCAGCCGAAATAAAACAAACAAATTCGTGAGAGTCATTTACGGGGGGGGGGGGGGGTTTCTTCATGTAGTTGGTGAGTGTGTAACGATGTTGATATATGTCTGTAAAAAGAGAGAGAACAACTCGATTACCAAAAGTGACACGTTTAGTGTCAAATGTGTGAAGTGTAACCGGGACGAGTCATTGTGTAACTAGTCTATACGGAAGATTTGAACTCTTTCTTTGGTCGTGTATTGTGTTACTGATTTGAGGCGGTCCGTCATGTCTTCCTCTCAAACACAGTCCTCCCCTGCAGTTTTTCCCCGCTACATCTCCCTCTAGCACCGTAAATTCCATTCCCTAATACCTTAATAAATATCCCATAATCCTGGCAATATTTTTCACATGTTCCTCCGTTCTACATTCCTCATTTTTATCTGATATGCCCACTTATCTTTCAGCATACTTCTGTAATATAGCATCTAAAATGTGCTACATTTACCACTGGCGTCAGCAGAGTGCCTTGTTTGGAAACAAACTCGTTCCATTCATCCACAGTACTTGCTATTGACATCAATAATTCCCACAACTCTTCGTCTTCCCGCCTAAAATTCCGCTCCCGGAAAATAATTAGTACACTTGGAAAAACGACATTGTTTTTGATCCCATGATGATACATGCCATCTCGGGTATAGCAGATGTAATAGTAATGGTTTCAACGTCGTCCGCCTACAGATAGCGTAGTAGCATAGCCACCAGACGTCATTTCTTTGTACTCTTTAATAAGAAATGCTCACACCCAGAAGACCGCTGTGTGTCGCAAACGTGTGAAGCAAGCAGGCTACCATTCCACGGAGATGAACTCACGCTTCCTACAGCGAACTGAGCGAGTTTGAATTGGGTCAAATTGTGGTCTCCCAAGTGGCAGGATAATACTTTAAGAGAATTGCAACACAAGTTAGACGTGCTGTGTCAGTTATGCATCGGTGCTGTTATCAGTCGTCGTGTGAATATTCTCACACCAGCAGACGAGGTTCAGGACGTCCATGCAGCACAGATGCCAGTCAAGGTCGCCCTGTTGTAAGAGCAGCGGTGGCGGATCGTGCAGCTACCATAGCACAGATAAGAGATCTTCTGAGCCTAGTCAGCCGGGGTGGCCGAGCGGTTCTAGGCGCTATAGTCTGGAACCGCGGGACCGCTACGGTCCCAGGTTCGAGTCCTGCCTCGGGCATGGATGTGTGTGATGTCCTTAGGTTAGTTAAGTTTAAGTAGTTCTAAGTTCTAGGGCACTGATGACCTCAGAAGTTAAGTCCCGTAGTGCTCAGAGCAATTCTTCTGAGCCCACACGTGTCAACACGAGCTGTTGCGAACCGGTCGTTAGCAGTGGAGCCACGGGCATGCGCACCTCCAGCCCGTCTTCCACTAACGCTACAGCACCGACGCGCATGCCTCGACTGGCGCCGTCACAGGATTACTTGGAAGACGAAATACAGCACCATGGTCTTCAGTGATGAAAGCAGAAACTGCCTGCACGCAGGTGATGGTCGTTTGCGTGTACGACACAGACCAGGTGAGCGTTGTTTCGTAGATAGCATGTGTTAAAGACGCACTAGCCTTCCCCATCCCTGATGGTCTTGGGTGAGATGACCTACCACACTCGTTCACCTTTGTTGTTTCTATGTGCAGAATGTTGTTAGACACGTTCTTACGTCGCTTTTGCAGCAGGAAGGTGAGGTGTTATTTCAGCAGGATAATGATGGCCCACACACAGCCTGTGAAAATCAACGTGTCTGCAAGACGTGCAGCAAGTTCCCTGGCCAGTACGATCTCCGGACATGTCTAAAATGGTCCAAATGGCTCTGAGCACTATGGGACTCATCTGCTGTGGTCATAAGTCCCCTAGAACTTAGAACTACTTAAACCTAACTAACCTAAGGACAGCACACAACACCCAGCCATCACGAGGCAGAGAAAATCCCTGACCCTGCCGGGAATCGAACCCGGGAACCCGGGCGTGGGAAGCGAGAACGCTACCGCACGACCACGAGATGCGGGCTCCGGACATGTCTCTAAACGAGCGCGTGAGCGATATGATGGAACAAGAAGTGACTCGAGCAAGTCGTCACCCAACAGCTCCTACAGAACTACGTCAACAGGTCGAGCAGGCGTGGCATAGCTTATGGCAGAACAGTATTCCCCATCTGTACGATCGACTCGACGCCAGAGTCAGCGCCTGTATTACCGCCCATGGAGCCTACACCACATACTAATGTGGTACCTCAGAACCGCTTGTGTTGTTGATCTGTAAACGTAATTTCATGTACTCCATGTGCACTATTGCAACAATAAATATTGAGTGAACTAGAAACCTTTAAAACTATGTACCAATATTTTTGCGGCAGTGCAGTACAGTCGTGGATATTTTTCTGGCAGTGTTAATCGAATGTTAACAGAGATACACAGCAGTATGGACAGCGCTACTGACGAACAACTGGGCGATATGCACTTCATGTATAGATTTAGTGGCTGCAATAAAAGAGTGCCGCAACAGTAAGCTCATCTGCTCCATCTATGACAGCAACCACGTCTCACTAAGTCTGCATCTGTGGGTTGTTTTAATACTCTGTATTCTGTGTTTTACGTTTTGGTGATGGCATACTTACAGGCTTTTCCACTTCTTTGAAATTATTGCCAGAGAAACAAAAGGCAATAGGGATAACAAATCAGTCATAATTATTAATGTGTAACGAAACATTGGAGATCATTGGTTCTTTGAAAAATAGTCATAAAATGTTTGTGAACAATGTCTGAAATTTTGTCGGTGCATTTGAGGTTCATCTAGTATTTTTGGGGGAGGGGGGTATATTTCAGCGTCTTCAAAATCGATAGCCGTTCTCATGAAGACGACAGGATAAATATATGTGCGTACAGTTCACTGTAGCAAGGCACTCATTTCAAAAATTTGATTTGTTTCAAGAATATCATTACCATCATGATAATCATCTACATTCTTGGATTAGTTCTGAGGAACTTGTTCCGTCTTCAGCTTCTTAGCTTCATCTTTTTCTGGGCCAACAAACGTCCTGTACTCCTTTTGGGTATACGTTAGATTTTTCAACATATATTTGCTTTGTTGCACTCTGTTTACATGTTTTCCCATTTCTTGTTATATGTATCGATTTTTTTCAGTTTCTGGAAATATTATAAGCTCATTTACGATACCTTATTTTCTTTACCTTTTCGTTTACATCCTTCAACTGATTTGAGAAATATAATATCTGATATCACTATTGGATTTATGTCTTCATTGTTTTCTCTCCAAGCCTCAGATCCGCAAATTATCAGTGGATCAGCGACTGTTATATAGAATTTGATTTGCTTTTCTTTAGTTCTTTTTGTTCCTCTTTCGTTTTGGCCATCTTAGTACCAAGTTAATTCGTTTTAGCTTCGTTTCTTCTGGTCTTTCTTCTTTCCCAATACCCTTTCATTCTCATACTTTGCAGCCTTCTTCGTTCTCTTGTCCTACTTGATTTTGTTCTGGGTGCCGTTCTGTCCTCGAAAGCTATGAATGCCTGAGTTTTTGATTTAAAAATCACCCTGTTGTATCACTCTGGTTCCTGTATTCTCATTTCTTCCAGATCTCTTTGTCTCTATTGGGACCATCGTACTTTGGTTTTCTTGTTATCAGAAATTGTGTGATTCGCCGGACCTCCCCTGGTCCATTCTAAGGATGTGTCCGAAGAATATGCTCCTTCTTTTCCTCATGACGTCAGAAATTTTTCTATCTTGGTATACAGTTCCTTGTTGACTCGGTTTCTAAACTGACCAGCTTCTGTTCTTCGAGGTCCTAATATTCTCCTGAGAATCTTTCGTTCTGTCAGTTCTAGCATCTTGATTACTCCGGTTCTCGCTAAGTTGCGAGTTTCTGCTGCATATAGAGCTTCAGGGCGAATCAGTGTTTGGTAATGTCTCAGTTTTGCAATTATCCAAATATTCTTCATATTGTAGGTGTTGATAATTAGTTTATATGCTAAGTTCATTTTCTTTATTCGTGCTCCCGCTGCTTCTCTTTCGGTCAATCCAATGTGTATCCTTTCTCCAAGGTACTTGAATCTCTCCACCTTCTAAACTTTCCCTCCTTCCATTGTCATCTAGGAGCTGCCGTGATGTTTGTCATATATTGTGACTTATCGATAGAGATCTGTAGGCCTGATTTAGCTGCCTCTCTCTGCAGTTCTGTGGTTTGGTTAACTGCCTCTTCTAGTGATTCGGACAAGATCACAATGCCACCTGCGAATGCTAGGCAATCCGCCCGTACTCCTTTATTCTTACACCCCAGTCGTATTCCTCCCAGTACTTTCACTCCCTGTCGCCAATCTCTGATCACTTTATCGAGGATACAATTAAAGAGCAAAGGGGAGGGTCCGTCTCCCTGTCTCACGCCAGTTTTAATCTTAAAGGCCTCCGACAGCTTTCCTTTGACCTTGACCTTGGGGTGTTGCTTAGGGTCTGTTTAACCTGTTGACTGGATTTTCTATCCAAACTCATCTCCTCTGAAATTTGGAACAGTGTGTGTCTGTCTACAGAATCATAGGCTCTCTTGAAGTCTATGAATGTAAGTACGAACTGTTTGCTCCTCTGTTTTTGATAACCGATTATCAGTTTTAGATTCTGGACCTGTTCTGTGCATGATTTCTCCTTTCTTAAGCCTCCTTGGTACTCATCAATTTGTGGATTTAGTTGTTCTTCCAGTCTATTTAGCAGAGCATTTGATAATACCGTATAGGTCACAGGTATAAAATAAATTCCCCTGTAGTTCCCAGGTTGCGTCTTATCGCCTTTCTTCTGTATAGGATGTATTAGTGCCGATGCCCAACCTTCTGGAAGCTGCTCCTCTTCCCAGATTTATCGTATAATTTGTGTTTGTTCTATAATGACATTCTCGTTCGCATTATTTAAGAGTTCTGTGATGATCCCGTCTTCCCCAGGTGCTTTCTTATTTTTCAAGGTTCTTATAATATTCTTAAACTCTTCTATAGTTGGCGGTTCCGAGTTGGGGGTTTTGTTCTCTCTCATTGTAATTAAATGTGTCGGATGGTGCTTCACAATTCAGGAAGTCTTCAAAGTATTTCGCCAAGATCTGACTGTTTTCCATTTCTCCATACACTGTCTTTCCTTCTTTATTCTTTAAGCTGAGGTTTGGGGGATCGTATCTACTTAAGTTGGTCTTGAATTTTCTGTAGAAGTCTCGCGTGTTGTTCTCCCGGAAGACCTCTTTATGTGAGTTAAACGTTGTTGCAAATATTTTCTCTTGAGATTTCTGATAGCTTTAGCAGCGGTTTACCTTACTTCTGGGAAGTTCTTTACATTTTCTGGTGTTTTATGAGAGCACCAATCAACCCACGCTTTCCGACGCTTTTCGATTGCTTTATCTCCTTCTACCGACCACCATGCATGTTTCTTCCTCTTCTGCAAGCGAACTGTTTCCTTTGCGCTGTCAATCAGTGCATCTTTCAACTGTTCCCAACCTTGATAGTTCTGATTCAAGCTCTCCTTAAAATACATGTTAGTTCAAGGTTTCTCTGTATCATAGTTCACAATATGGGTAGTGTTTTTAGTCTGATGGACTCTTGGAAGAATTTTGATTTTTATTTACAATAGGAAGTGATCAGAGTATAAATTTCCGGACATTTTGAATTTCCTTCTGTGCATGTCTTGATATCGCTGCGTGGTCAAGCTGAAACTCTCGTAGTAGTGGATTGGGAGATATCCACGTTTTCTGTTTTCTTGGAAGGCGTTTAAACGCCGTTGATTTCATTATCAGGTCAAAGGTCTTACAGATTTCCACTAGTCGTTCGCCATTCCGATTAGTCCTGTTGCGGGCTGGATAGTTCTCAATTATGTTTCTGAGCTTCCTCTCTTTCCCCAGCTGAGCACTGAAGTCTCCAAGAAGTATGATAACATTATTAGTTGGAATCTTGGATGGTGTTTCCTCCAGGTCTTCCCAAAATCCTTCTACTTTCTCTGGGTCAGTTCTATTAGTCTCATTTGTGGGAGCATGTACATTGACCATGGTATAAATCTTATTTCCTACCCTAAAGGTAAGTGTTTCTGGAGCTGAAGTCAGTGATGGCTTCCAGGATTTGTTCATTGATTATAAAGCCTGTGTCCAGTTGAGGTACATTCTTCATTACTCTCTTGCCAGGTTTTCCGTTCAGAAAATGATATCCATCAGATTCAAATGCTTTCATTTGTATATCTTGTTTCTTGTAATGCAGTTACAATGATTTTTTGCTTGGCCAAAGTATCAGTAAGATGTCTCAGTTTCCAGTTTTGAGGAGTGAGTTAACATTATTTCTACTGGTGTTTGATGTTGTTGTCATTGTTCCATAGACATCATGAAATCTCGCTATCTTATTCTTTACATATTCGTTGTAATGAAAAGAAATGTACCCGACCAGGTGTTTAACATAACTTACTAGCTCGATTATTTTGTTTTCCACCCCCATTTTTGATCGCACCAGTTGTTTTCCTACGAATGTCATTCTTTCTGTCTTTTATATACATATTCTGATATACTAACTTTGACTAATTCAAAAATATTTCTTTGTATTTTTTCTTCTGGAACGCCTATTGTTGTATGGTCGTTAGCATGCATTAATGTTTTTATATAATGGTCCTTATCAAGTTTTTTTCTCTTTATTAATTTTTGTTTCCCCATTCATGTTTCCATCGCGTTATGTATATAGAAACTGGATAAAACTGGCGAAAGACTGCAAACTTTTTAACTCCTTGATTAGTTATGACGCCATTCTTACTTATTAACTGATTTGCGTATTTAGTTCCACTGTATAAACTCCCTATGGCCAAATCAAGTGTCGTGGAATTCGATTTTTTGTAATATTGACTACAGTTTTGTAATGTTTAATCTGTCAGATAGCTTGAAATAGATGAGTACAACCACTTGTGTCTTATTATTAAATTCTGTTCATTTATTTACTAATATCTTCAAAATTAATATATTATCGATGGTTGCTGATCTCAATCTAAATCCTCTCTGGTATACAGCTAAAATTTTTTTCGTGTTAGTTTGAACCGTGGAGTTGAAATTTTTCCATATACTTTATATGCAACTGTTAAGTCAGTCCCCCCGCCCCCCCTCCCCCTTAATTATTACAGTTTTTTCGATCTCCTTGCTTAAACTGAGTACAGAACAGCTGTTGGCCAAATTTCTGTTTCCTCACTTTTTGCCAGCATCAATTTAAGAAATGTAAAAATCTTAATTTAAGGAAAAATCTGTCATATTTTAATAACTCCCTGTTAATGTCATCTACATCAGCTGCTTTTCTGTGTTTCATTGTTTTTACTGCTCCTTCTAACTCTGATAAAATTAATATAACAACCCCTTTCCCAAGTACATACCTTTCTGTTTGTTCCATTAAGTTATGTCATACCATAACTTTTGATAATGTTCCTCCCCTTCTTTTTCATAGAGTGTGTTAATATTTGATGCAGCTATTCCTTTAAATGTTTGATTGACTTACGGGCAGTAGCCTGTTGTCTATGAACGTCATTTTGTAGATTACTTATGCAGGATGACAGAGTGGCCCCTGCCGAAGGGTTTTTCGCAACCAGCAATGCTTCCAAATACTACATGCAATAAATTCATATTCTCTTGGTCGCTGTGTGCCAACTATTAATGCTACAGAAAAGAAAATTAACAGGACTTTGTGCAGGAAATTTAAATAATTTTGGGCCTGGATACATATTTGCTACAGTCCATACTTATCGAAGTTTTCAAGAGAAACATACAAAAATGACATTCAAATGCGTTTTTTTTTAATAACTCGAAAACTGCCGCCTCCAGTGAAAACGTATCACAGTATAAAGCTAAAGTACATTAATTTTTTTTTACAAAAAGTTCGAGTTCGTTTTTTCTGTACGATTAATAGTTTGCACTTAGTGAGCGAGAGAACACAAAAATCTCGAGCGTAGTTTTTGAAGGTGTTGCGGGTTGCATAAGACCCACAGGCAAGGGCAGCTGAATCAGCCTGTATGTCGGTGTCAACTAGCTTTATACGATTTTCTGCTTTCTCGTTTAGCAACTAATATTTTTCAATCATATCTCATGAATATGTAACAGGAAACTTCTTCCTCCAGCAAATAAAAGAAATGTTAATCGTACTGTGAGGAGATCGATGCCAATGCGAGGCTCAGCTGGCAGCAAAGATTGAAGGACGGCAGTTCTGGGGTGGCGGTTGGAGCGCTGTCGTCAGCAATCGGACAGTGGCGAGGGGCGGTCGTGGCGTCGCGGCGCCTTCTGCAGCGTTGCGTGCCGCTGCCCGTCCCGCGCTCTCCATGCATATTCATGGCGAGAGTTGAATAAATAGCCGGCCGTGCCCGCGGCCTACGAATTAAGCCGCGCCGTGGCGGGGAGCGGCGTGGGCAGCGACGCCGCTGCGGCGGGGGACAACTTCGGGCCATTTTCAAGAAAGTGGCCGGGCACCTCCCTCAAGATTCTGCCACACTCCCGGGCGGCCAGCGAGCTTCACTGTTTGTTGTAGATGTGTAGAAAGTACACTACTGGCCATTAAAATTGCTGCACCACGAAGAAATGCAAATGATACACGGGTATTCATTGGACAAATATATTATACTAGAACTGACATGTGATTACATTTTCACGCAATTTGGTTGCATAGATCCTGAGAAATCAGTACCCAGAACAACCACCTCTAGCCGTAATAACGGCCTTCATACGCCTGGGCATTGACTAAAACAGAGCTAGGATGGCGTGTACAGGTACAGCTGCCCATGCAGCTTCAACACGATACCACAGTTCAACAAGAGTAGTGACTGGCGTATTGTGACGAGCCAGTTGCTCGGCCACCGTTGACCAGACATTTTCAATTGGTGGGAGATCTGGACAATGTGCTGGCCAGGGCAGCAGTCGAACATTTTCTGTATCCAGAAAGGCCCGTACAGGACCTGCAACAAGCGGTCGTGCATTATCCTCCTGAAATGTAGGGTTTCGCAGGGATCGAATAAAGGGTAGAGCCACGGGTCGTAACACATCTGAAAAGTAACGTCCACCGTTCAAAGTTCCGTCAATGCGAACAAGAGGTGACCGAGACGTGTAACCAGTGGCACCCCATACCATCACACTGGGTGATACGCCAGTATGGCGATGACGAATACACGTTTCCAATGTGCGTTCACCAAACACGGATGCGACCATATTGATGCTGTAAACAGAACCTGGATTCATCAGAAAAAAATGTCGTTTTGCCATTCGTGCACCCAGGTTCGTCGTTGAGTACACCATCGCAGGCGCTCCTGTCTGTGATGCAGCGTCAAGGGTAACCTCAGCCATGGTCTACGAGCTGATAGTCCATGCTGCTGCAAACGTCGTCGAACTGTTGGTGCAGATGGTTGTTGTCTTACAAACGTCCCCATCTGTTGACTCAGGGACCGAGACGTGGCTGCACGATCCGTTACAGCCATGCGGATAAGATGCGTGTCATCTCGATTGCTGGTGATACGAGGACGTTGGGATCCAGCACGGCGTTCCGTATTACCATTCTGAACCCACCGATTCCATATTCTGCTAACAGTTATTGGATTTCGACCAACTCGAGGAGCAATGTCGCGATACGATAAACCGCAATCGCGATGGGCTACAATTCGATCTTTACCAAAGTCGGAAACGTGATGGTACGCATTTCTCCTCCTTACACGAAGCATCACAACAACGTTTCACCAGGCAACGCCGGTCAACTGCTGTTTGTGTATGAGAAATCGGTTGGAAACTTTCCTCATGTGAGCACGTTGTAGGTGTCACCACCGGCGCCAACCTTGTGTGAATGCTCAGAAAAGCAAATCATTTGCGTATCATAGCATCTTCTTCGTGTCGGTTAAATTTCGCGTCTGTAGCACGTCATCTTCGTGGTGTAGCCATTTTAATGGCCAGCAGTGTAAATAGCCAACGTTTAATTAATTACTCTAATTTTGTAAACGTTGATACAGAGTGAAAATTAACAAAACTGACAAATTACAGGGACGGATTCCTGACTGGAAATGGATGAAAAAAGGTGTTACAAACATGTGTCCGGGAACGTCTGTTGTGCGTGCAACGGCAACAAATCGTCCCGCAACACAGTAGAGAGCTGTATCGCATCCACGTCACAACAGATGTTCAAAGTGGCCTTCATGAGATGCAACGCACGCGTTCACACGTCGCATCTTGGACTGAAGCACTCTTTCACACATTCCCTCCTCTCTCAGAATAGCAGAACAGGCGTCATGAACATACTGTTGAAGGGTCTGCACTTCAGAAACTGGCACAGCAGACACAACGCCTTTCAGGTGCCACCAGAGGTGAAGCTCCAGAAAGCTTACGTCCGTTGTAACACGGCTTACAGCATGTTGGCTGGTCACTTGCCTGGAACTTGTACTAGGTTTCGTCTCAATATCCTGTAGAAACCGGTCCTCCAGATATGGTGTACTCACAGTGTGCCACCTCCCTGCACGTTCGTCTGTCTGAAAGGACCCTTGATCATACAAACCCCCAAAAAGGTCTTGAAATGTTATCTGATGTGATTCGCGTCTGTGAGGATACTTGTTCTTGT
The DNA here is from genome assembly GCF_023864275.1 of Schistocerca cancellata. Taxonomy (NCBI): domain Eukaryota; kingdom Metazoa; phylum Arthropoda; class Insecta; order Orthoptera; family Acrididae; genus Schistocerca; species Schistocerca cancellata. Next base: position 499,736,557 of record NC_064630.1, on the reverse strand, counting down.
ACGGCTGTGCTGCCTCTCGGCCGTTTCCACCTGCTTCGCCGTATACAAACACCATCTCGACTTGTTTCCGGCATGAATACTGGACCATTCTGCTGCTTACAGCACTCTGCGTCTATCACAAAGCCTGCAACACGCAAGAAACACACGGCACGCGATCAGACACGCTCTCATTCGTCACCAACATCTACAGTGGCATTTCCGGACACATGTTCATACAGCTTTTTTCCCTCCATTTCCAGGCAGAAATCCGCTCCTGCGATTTGTCGGCTTTTATAATGTTTACCCTATATAATTTTATAAGGGTAGGACCATAATATTGACAGATAAATGCTACTTACCTTGCTAGGGCTGTCCCATTGTCTAGCGTGTCGGTTCCTGTTTATGCTTTCCAGTTAATAGGTCCAAGGCTTTTTGTATCAGTGAAAGTCGCTGGAATATTGTTGCCTTAAATTTCTGTAAGTATTACGCACATAGCATCCACATGCTTCTAGAACAGGATTTAGTTCAGATGAATTCTATTATGACTGTCTGAATGAAATTACCTTGCAGGTACAATTGGTTGGTTGTTTTGGGGGAAGAGACCAAACAGCGAGGTCATCGGTCTCATCGGATTAGGGAAGGAAGTCGGCCGTGCCCTTTTAAAGGAACCATCCCGGCATTTGCCTGGAGCGATTTAGGGAAATCACGGATAACCTAAATCAGGATGGCCGGACGTGGGATTGAACCGTCGTCCTCCCGAATGCGAGTCCAGTGTGCTAACCACTGCGCCACCTCGCTCGGTGCAGGTACAATTAACATAATATTTTCTGGGAATAATTATTCATACAAAGATTTATGCGCCTAACAATTAATAATGAAGGTTACAAATTTTGACAATATAAAAGCTATCACCTTCCTGTCTTTCTATAATTATCAATTAAATTATCGACACTAAAGTTAGAAAAATTAAAATATACATTTTTACATGAAAACTAAGGCGTAATAATAACCTTAGTTTTACTGTGATGTGGTTTTTGACTGATTTAATTCAATAATTGTGAGTACTAACTTACATGTTACAAGATCGATGTTGCTAAATGGATCGACGTAGAAAATTAAATTATATTATTGAAAAAATGGTGTTTTGGTGATCAGATAATTGCAAAATAATCTTTACATGTGGAATATATAGTTTAAGTATAAAATTTATCTCAAGTCAGGCCGAAATTTATGCGGAATCGGACGCTTCGATCAAATATGAAAGTTCTGAAAGGGCAATATTCATTACACTATTTTTCGCGCAGAAAGACTACACAGAAAGGAATGCATTGTCAAAATTTTACCTGCTGAGGCACACTACTAGTATTTTTTAAAAATGTTGAAGTTGTTCCGTTTTGCAGCACGAAGAATCGCTTATAACAGTAGTTTGCACAGCCCTTCCTGCATAGCGCACTACTCAGCGAATAAGCAGACGGAGTCGTATCGCTGCTTAACGCGAAGTCAAAAGCGCTAATTTTAAGCACTTAAACCGTACCTAAATTAGTCAAATCATAAATTTTTTGAATTACTTGCAGTTCATAGCGACAGCTAAACTGGTGCTGATGTAATTGTTACAGAAGTGACTAGCAAAGGAAAGAAAGTGAAGGCTGTGTGTGACGTTACATCACGGAAGACTTCTATCAACTGTGATTTTGATTTGTTGACAGGACATATTTTAGAACAATTCCTGTAGCACAGTGCTTATGATAATCTTTGATTGACTTATATTTTATCAACAATGAAGGAGTCATTTGCTTATTCCATGTAGCCATCACAAAAATGTGAAGTGTACTACTGCATGACGAAAACAAACATTTAAGCTATCGAGAGGCTAAATAACACTATTAGTTCTGAGTGGAATCCGAATTTCATTAACAGTCTTTTTCTGCTCCTCCTAAAGACAGAGTCGTGATTATATCCAGGCCAAGAGTGTAAAATAAGTCTTCACTTATTTTCTGCACCTGGTAGGACGTTTCCGGTATAATACTGAAAATAATTGTGTCCAGTTTTTCCAGATTTTTCTATGTCGAATATAAGATTTTTTCAACGAAACAGCAATTGTTTTCTAATTGTTAGGTCTAACTTGCATTGAGGTTCCTGAAGACAGATAAAACGCTACGGGTACAGTAACCCACTGATAGTTATCGCTAGCATTGTAGTACACAAATACGTCATACCACTCATCGACTACACAAGTCACACTGTTTTTTTTCGCTTGAAATGATAAACTGGCTTTATACACAGCGTTTTAGGGGATAATAACTTTTTTTGTCTTCACTTCAGCTAAGAATTTCTCTACATTATTACATATTAATGACATCTTTCCTACACGTTTGTCTGAAGTAGACATCATAATTTTGCAACTTTCTGTTCCTATAATTTCCCGAATCAGATTAACCAGATCGAAGAAGCCCGTAAATCATCAATACTCATCTAACTTGCAGTTGAGAGGGCCTAGACTCACAGATCTCTCTCGGTAACGGTACACTGACTCTTACGAGCAGTCATAAATCTTTCAAATAATTTTCCTTTCACGCTTTGGCACGTTTTATTTTGGTGCATATTTTGCACTTCTTGTAAATCTTTCTTCCATTTATACTACTGACGTATAGATGTTACGAAACGAAACCTGCTTTTCACACTGCTTATGTAGAAGCGTTTTCTGCCTCCTTTGTTTAACTAACTGAAAGTTAGAACTGAACATGTTTTCTCTCGGCTAAGAATGTACACTACTTCTGTTCTGGAGTTATATTAGCACAACGACACAAATAGGTACTATTAGCAACACGATCTTCCTCAGGGATAAACTGACCACCTATGGCAAGTTCAAACACAAAAAAAGCCAATTTCCTCTGAGAACTCCTGTATCTCAACCAGCCTAACTGGTCCTGCCAGCTACACGTCTGCATGAGGCTGACAAATGGAGGCTAAAATAGCATAATTCACAGACAACACCCACATGATGAACTAAAATGAGTGGCAGGTTTTGTAATGAATTTGACTCTGTGATGATGACATTGGCACGCTACGCATTTGAGACCGCTGTGGCTGGCTCAGATGTTGCCGGTGCCCAGCAGTAACTCCGCCACCACTAACACGTCCTGGCGCCCATGTACCTACGAGGGCTGTTCAGAAAGTAAGCTCCGATTGATCGCGAAATGGAAACGACTATGATAATCCGATAAAGCTTTGCACAGATGTGTTGGGCAGTGTCTCTAGTATGACCCTAGATAGCATCACGTCACTCCTCTCATTTCTGAGCTCACAGTGATCGCGTAAAGTTGGCTAGAGAATAGTGTCTCCCGCCAAGTACGAGGACCTGGTGAGAAATTTCGCCTGAAGCTACACAGCCAACATTACATAAATGTCGTGCAGTTTCTTCTACAAGGCAATATTCTCAGCCGCATTCTGAAGGGGCAATGAAGATGCTCCTGCATCGTTTTCAATTGGAAATGTTTGACTACCCACAATACAGCCCGTAATTGACTCCCCCTGCGTTTCATTTCTGCTCACATGAACCGCTGGCTATGAATACAACATTTTGGCACAGAAAACGAGCTGTAGGCCAGCGTAGAGAATTGGCAGAAAGCACTAGCGGCTGTCTTTTATGATGAGGGTATTGGAAAGTTGGTACAACGCTACGACAAATGTCTTAGTCAGAACGGCAACTACGTAGAGAAGTAGCTGGATGGTGTAGCTAACTGTTAAAAATAAAACATTTCTAATTTTCACTGTGGTTCCCATTTCGCGATCAATCGGAGCTTACTTTCTGAACAGCCCTCGTATTTTCGCTCTCGACAACATAATCCGTAATCAGCCCTACCACTTGTATAGGCTATTGGAGAGCGTTTCTCCCGCCGCTTGCTGCGGGACTTTTCCTTTCTGTGCTCTATATCGCTGCCGTTCAAAGGCTTATATCTATCTATCGCTTGCGCCTTTGCCCCGCATTTTGCGCGGAGTTGGCGCGTGAAATCGGATTTGGCATGTTAATGTGAAGTGGTGGCCGGATGCCCTTCCTGCCACCACCCCGTACCCCCCTGGACGGAATCAGAGTACACCATCTGTCTGCGTCCAGTGTAAATCACGGAAAAGTGCGGATGTGTTTCAAATGTCTGTGAGTCGTGTAACTGCGGCGGGACATGGGGACTAGCCCGGTATTCACCTAGAGTGATGTGGAAACCCGCCTAAAAACCACATCCAGGCTGGCCGGCACACCGGCCCTCGTCGTTAATACGGTGGGCGGATTCGATCCGGGGCCGGCGCGCCTACCCGAGTCGAGGAAGCAGTGCATTAGCACTCTCGGCTACCCTTGCGGGTTGTTCAAAGGCTTATATCTCCTAAATGGAACTATACTAATCGGTGATCTCACTCAGGCACCTGTACGATACGAAAATCCACTTACTGTAAACCCGTGACAGTAAACGCACCCTTTTGCAGACGGCACACTAGAATTTATTTTTTGATGCAAGTGTGGCCGTCAGGAGGCGTCACTTAAAAAATGAATTAAAAACCGGATGAAGAGGGAAAACTAGGAATTGCAAATAAAATTGCAAAAGCTAGCCTTCTCTTTAATGTCCAAGCCATACATCGGACAAGCAGTGATAGAAATAAAAGAAAGTTTCAGCAGTGTGACTAAACATCAGCGTGAATAGATATCAATAATAAGATTAGTAGATGACGCTGCTGTTTTAAGCGAAACTGTGAGTATTTACAGGACATAATGAATGGAATGAAAATCCTAATAAGCACGTAGTATTGACTGAGAGTAAGCAACAAAGAGATGAAAGTAAGGAGGAGTAGCAGAAATGAAATGAGCAGTAAAATTAGCTTCAAATTTGAGCACCATGTGGTGGACGGAGTGAAGGAGTTATGCCGTCCAGGAAGAATCATAATGCATGACGCATGGAGCAAGAAGGATGTAAGAAGCAGACGAAGTATGGGCATAGATCGTATTTCTCGCTTAAAGATATGCTGTTGTATCAAATATTAAATTTAGTTTGGAGAAGAAATTTCGTGGAAGTAATTATATTAGGTTGTTTTCTCAGTGTAATAAAATACTATTTTGATCAAGGGCGTAGAATGGGATGATATTCTAACGATAACTTCGGTTGAGTCCTTCACCCAACCATCGCATTCGTGCCGCGAGGGGAACTTTCTCTCTCCTGCACTTGAGTGTATAGCCGCCTTTCAATTTTTGCTTTGTTTTTTGTTCCCATTGAAATAGTATGAAACATAATACTTTTGTTTTGATGTAGTAGGTCGTTCAGCTTTGAATAAGTACAGAATCCATTCATATTAATGTGACCGCTGCTTATGTTCGAAGTGTACGGTACGTACAATAACTACTCACAGACGCCACGTGGCAGCAGTAGCAGTGTAGGGTTTATGAAGTGTGTCGGGGGTAAGGGAGGGAAGCGAGGAACAGTGCAGTCGTTGTCATAATGCGGAAACGGAACGATTTATCTGACGTCTAAAAGGGCATGGTCACTGGTATCGTGCCAAGGAGGGTAGCATTTCCTAAACGGCTAAGGTTATGAAGCGCTCACATGCAGCCCTTCTTAAAGCAATTACAATGAAATCAATACCCCTAGCTGCATATAGTCGTTGATATAAGTCAACGGGGACAGTTGGAAATGCGTGCCCCGATCGGGACTCGAACCTAGGACCTTCTGCTTACATGGCAGACGCTCTATCCATCTGAACCACCGAGGACACAGAGGACAGTGCGACTGCAGAGACTTATCTCTGGCACACCTCCCGTGAGACTCACATTCCCAGCTTATTGTCCCGCACTATATTCATAGGCCCCTGCGATTATAATAATTACTCGCGGCTTTTTGGCGATTCCCGTAAGAGTTCGGGCACTGTTTGTACATCCGTACAGAAGAAGATGGTCAAATGCCCGATGAGCCATATGAAGATAGTATCCGTTCTTTCGGACCATATAGGGTGGTCCATTGATAGTGACCGGGACAAATATCTCACGAAATAAGCATCAAACGAAAAAACTACAAAGAACAAAACATGTCTAGTTTGAAGGGGGGAAACAGATGGTGCTATGGTTGGCCCGCTAGATGGCGCTGCCATAGGACAAACGGATATCAACTGCCTTTTTTTTAAATAGGAACCCCAATTTTTTATTACATATTCGTGTAGTAAGTAAAGAAATATGAATGTTTTTGTTGGACCACTTTTTTCCCTTTGTGATTGATGGCTATAGATAAGGCTCACCGGCCATTTGATCATCTTCTTCTTCTGTGCGGATGCACAAAAATTGCCCGAACTCTTACGGGAATCGACAAGAAGCCGCGAGTAATGAGTATGATGGGCAGGGGCACAATGAGTATACTGCAGGACAATAAGTTTCGAATGTGAGTCTCGCGGGAGGCGTGCCAGAGTAAGTCCCTGTAGTCGCAATACCATCTGTGTCCTCGGTGGCTCAGATGGATAGAGCGTTTGCCATGTAAACAGGAGATCCCGGGTTCGAGTCCTGCCCTCTGTAATAAAAAAACTGAGTTAATCAATCAAAAACGAACTTCAACGGATGTCTTACGACGTCCACTCAGAGCAGAAGCAACGAACAAAAGCGAACAAAATGAGATTTAAAAAAAAAGTCCCGGTCGGAGCACACATTTTGAACTGTCCCCGATGACTATATCAATGCCTATATGCAGCTAGGGGTATTCATTTCATTATAATTTCATTCTAACGAGCTGCATGGTCACCGATGGTATCTGTTCTTATACTTTGTTAAAGTAAACCGTGCATGGAAAAATGGCGTTATCCAAAACCGGCGCCGAGGCAGCTGTGGTGTATGACGGGCCATAGATGAAAGAGGAGGACGACGGCTGTGGACATGTATAAGATCGAAGGGACGTGAAGCAGTTAAGCAACTCACTACCCATATGATCCAAGAGATTATCATATTATACGCGACGAAGGCTGGAATTCGTACGTCAGTACCAGAACTGGACGTCCACTGACTGATGACAGGTGGCCTTTTCAGATGAATCACGTTTTATTCTCCACGGTGTGAAACGTCTGGAAGCAAATACCCTGCAACAATCATCCGATAGGTCCAGACCGGAGGAGGAAACATTATGATCCGCGCAATGTCTTCGTGGCAATGCCTGGGTGATCTCATCGTTCAGGAACGCACAATGGATCGAGACAAGTAGGCATCTATCCCTGAGGACCATGCCCACCCCTACATGTAATCTGTTTTTCCTCGGCACGATAGCATCTACAAGCAGGACATACCAAAGTGTCACACAGCTCGCAGTCTACGAGCATGGATTGAAGAGCACCAGGAGAACATTACCCTACTCCAGAATCTATGAGACCACATCGATCGTGCTGTGTGTGCCCTGGATCCTGAATCGAGAAACCTAGCGCAGCTGGCTACGGCGATGGAGTCAGCATGGCTCCACATCCCTGTCAGTGCCTTCTAGAATTGAAATGACTTTCTTCGTGCACGTTTCTCGGGTGTCCATGCTGCAAAAAGCAGCTATTCAGGCTTTCGACGCGTGGTCACATTAACGTGAGTGGAAAGTGTAGATATTTTCTGTAAATGATTTAAATCATTATTTTATGCTAAAACTAGTGTAATATGAATACAATCATTGCATGTAAGCGTGGAATTTTAGTGACTAACAAATATAATCATTGTGTTTATATTTGACGACAAACTACAGTTTTAAAGATTGAAATTTGTTCCTGAAGTTCAACTGAACTGCAGCAGGTATAGATGTACGACCTAAAGCGACAGATGAAAATTTGTCTTAAATCGGAACTCGAACCAGGATTTCTCGTTTATTGCGAGTGATAAGAATAGTCTACGACTTATTGTTATGTTAATTTTAAAACATGCATAGCAATCAAAAGATGTGCAAATATGGGTAAATGAATTAATAATCTATTAGGAGAAATAGATAGGTGACTGACACGTGAAGATTTGGGTAGGTCCGTGGAGCGTACTCACATAGCCTAAGTGATAAGGCGACTGTTCGCGATATGCGGGAAATCCGTGTTCGAATTCCAGTCCGCCACAAATTTTCGTATGTCGCTTTAGATAGGATGTCTATACTTATTACGCTAAAGTTCAGTTTCAGAAATAAATTTCAAAAAGCTTATAAGTACCAGGTACAAAAGAGAACGAAGTTCATAAAATAATTTTACTTCCGGTAACTCCATATCTTTCACCACAGTTTCAAACTTCTGCTCGCGTAATAAAATGATTCAAATGGCTCTGAGCACTATGGGACTTAACATCTATGGTCATCAGTCCCCTATAACTTAGAACTACTTAAACCTAACTAACCTAAGGACATCACACAACACCCAGTCATCACGAGGCAGAGAAAATCCCTGACCCCGCCGGGAATCGAACCCGGGAACCCGGGCGCGGGAACGCTACCGCACGACCACGAGCTGCGGACCTCGCGTAATACTTTTCGAATATAATCTACTGTTAAAAAAGAAAACATTGTCTCTATTGTGTTACTAATATCCCAGGATTGGTTTCTAGGTCTTACTTTAAACTATAGTGTATCATCGGCATGAAATGGCTACCTGTGGCAATCGAGAGGCAGAAATTCACAGGTGATGGCGATGAAAATCACGGCTTGAGTGAGACTGGTAGATTGTTTGAACTAGAACAGGGACTTAGAACCAAAGACCTCGACTGATCTGCTTTCTCCTCAAAAGCCTTCAAGAATACAGGGAAAACCTCAGAGCAACAACTGAACAGCGTCGCACGAGCCGTAGCAGTGAAATGTTCCACAATCGGGCGATCGGAGCGTGTCATACGTCTGACTGGCCTAAGGATTATTCTTCTTGCTAATCGAATCACACTGTCTGATTTAAAGACTGAAGCACGCAGAAGGGAAGGGCGAAACTAGCGAAATTTCACGGGCTGAGAGGAAGTGCCTTGTTACTGCAGGTATTGCAATATCGAGTCTAACTGACGAGGTGAGCCGACTTATCGGTACAATGCTGCACCCCCTCGGTCCTGGACGAAGGTGCCCTTTTGGTTCAGAAGGGTGTCGTCATAAAACCTTTGTATCCTCTCCTGAGACAAGATGGCTCACAAGTGCTGTAACTGGTCCTTGACGTCACGGATGCTTGCATTTGGTCAGAGCAGACGTCCGAGCTGTTCTCACAAACGACCTATCGGCGAGAGATCTGGGAATCTTGTTGCCCGCGGCAGTACATCAGCATCACGCAGACAGTTCTTACAGACACGTTCCATCTATGGTCGACCATTGTCCTGCCGGAAAATGACGTTATAGTACAGTCGTATGCGTGTACCAAATCATGACTCAGTACGTCAGCGACGTTCCGTGTGCAGTCGGAGTTCCCTGAATTACCACCAGCTGTGAACTGAAGCCACAGCCGATGGCTGCCCTCCCCATAGCGGCAGGAGTAACACCGCTGTGTTCCCAAAACATTCGAAGATTGATACCTTTCCCCAGCTCGTCGCTCTACTCACTGATAATGGTCATCCTGATGAGTGCAGAACCGCGAATCGTCGGTGGAACATATTGCGACGCCATTCACCAGCAAACTATGCTTCCAAGTTACGGCAACACTCGAAATATAAGTGTTTATGTTCTGGTGTTAAAGGCAGCCTACAAATGGGTGGTAATTCTCCAGAAGTACCTAATAGTCTCCGACCAATGCTGCGCGCTGACACGGAATGTTAATCTCGTTCTCGAAGGGCGAGTGAGGATGTGTAGGGGTTACGTTGTGATTGGTTCTCATTATGACGATCCTCTCTTGTTGTGGTCAGATGTCATCGATTATAATCTGACGACAAGTATGTCTGCTCTGACGTTCCCATGTACTCCAATAGCGGGCTACTCTAATATCTGAATGCCCCGTAATTGGCGTTTTGCTGTACCGCAGATACAATTCGGTCGTTTTCGTACGATACATAAATGACGTACTAAATGGTGGGATTGCCGGTAGTATTTGTTGCATTGACAGCGAAAGAAACATAAGTAAATGTGTGAGAGAGAAACTGGGAGCCGACAACCTCTCTTTCTTCTTTGTTTATTTCTTCTGCACATCATTAGAACCGAACATCTCTCACAGTTAGTCCAGTGTGTGTTTTATATCCTTATAAAATATAAATTGCATTTTGTAAGTAATAAAAATACCTGAACGCATTATGTCTGCGATTTTATGCAACCAAAGCAATTGGTGCAAGTACAGTTTACATCCACAAACGTAAATAATCTATATTACTGATGTGGTTTTTCTTACTCAATTAAGCGTTCTTCTTCATGATCAAAGGCAAGAGTTTTCTGTTACTACTGATAACCAGTGGTTTATGGGTAACAGAAATATGTTTTATGTAAGCTAGATTAAGTACTGACGCTATGTTTCATACGTTTCTGTTTTTTTTTTTATGTTAACTATATTTGAGGAAATCGCGTTATTAGCGCTATACGTTAAATCTGTACTGTTTTTTATTCCTGGTACAACATCCAAAAGTTGCACATCAAAAATCAAAAATTTTCGAATCAGACCCTAATCACATGTAGACAATTTCAGATTTACTACAAATACTGTTCATTTTTAAGTAACAGAAAGGGGAATATCTGAGCAGACCAAAGATTTTCTGTTGTTTAAGCGACCCTTTATATATCCCCACTCAGTTTCTACACAGTTCACCACTTCCGGTTTCTAGAGGAGTCTAGTAAGACGCTAACCTGATAGACAAACATAGCAATCGAAACGAGGTAACACCCCGTAGGTACGAAACACACTTAACGTACAGGTAACTCGGGTAGGATCTCGACTGACAAAAGCTACTAGGAAAGCTACTGTAGTCTACACTAACTCTGATAGTCTACCGTAGCATACAGATGTTTTGTAACTGTACCCATAAATCAGGATATTGCACGATTCGACCAGCTGACCAAATGAAGATCCCGAATAAGGCCTATTTTGAACTCCGTCACGTGCTGACAATGCCGTCTCACACGAGAATGCGACATTCCGTTTCCTCCACAGTGATCATTGAACATCTGCCGCTGTTCACGTCCCACGAAGCCTGATTAGCAACAGTAACCACGAACAACATTTACAAACCCACCAATAGTTGAAACCTGTACGAAGTTAAATTGACACACGATCATGACTTCTGGACTTCCTACTTTGTCAGGTAATGTCTTTCTCATCAACTGCCATTACTGTTGTCCATTGACGCAAAAAATCGCAACACCAAGGAACAGTTGTGCGACATTAACGAAAGTTAGTAGAAGTGTTTCTACACCTAAAAGATGATGTCTGTTCAAATTTCGCACCAGTCACTATGAGTATGCAAATCAAGTTTGCTTGAAATGCACGCTGTAACGGTCGTTAGCATTAGTTACTTCTGGGATTTACGTGGTGAGTTGTTGTTAGTCAAGGATGGTTTTAAGGCGACGAAGACGCCATTATCAACACGTCACGACGTCGTGTAGTTGGGCTACGAGAAGCTATACGTTCCTTCTGCGATGTTGCAGGAAAATTGGAAAGAATGTGGACATTGTAAATGAGGCCTGGCGGCGGTGGTAACAAGAATGTACGATCGCAAGAAGAACGGTCTTCGGACCGCCACGTCGCACTACCGACAGGGAAGACAATCGTGATCGGCGTGTGGCTCTGCTGCATCGTACTGCATCTCCATCAACAATTTCAGCAGCAGTATGCACCACAGTGAGCCAACGAACTCTTACAAATTGGTTACATGAAGGACAGCTCCGAGCCATACGCCTTGTAGTGTGCATTCCAGTGACCCCAACCACCACCATTTGTGACTTTAGGGGTGTCAAGCGAGAGCTCATTGGAGGGCAGGATGGAGGTCTGTTGTGTTTTCTGACAAAAGCTGGTTCCGCTCAGTGCCAGTCATGGCCGCGTTTTGGTTAGAAGGGGGCAAGTCGAGGGCCTGCAGCAAACCTGTCTGCGTGCTAGACACGGTGGATTTACTCCTGGGGTTATGGTGTGGGGTGCGATTTTCTATGGGAGCATTCTTGCGGTTATCCAACTCACCCTGACGCAAATTTGTACGTAACTCTGATAACTCGACCTCTTGCGCTGCCATTAATGAACAGAATTTCATGGGGTATCTTCCAAAAGGATAGCGCTCGCCCAAGTACCGCCGTTGTAACCTAACCTGTTCTACAGCATCCCATGTTGTCATCCCCTGCTCGATCGCCTTTTCCAATCGAGCATATATGGGACATCATCGGATGACAACTCTAGCATCATCCACAAACAGCATAATTTTTTTTAATGATCGCCGCTGTATTGACCGACCAAGTGCAACACGCATGGAACTGTTGAAATTTGTTACCTAGACAAATGCATTCCCGAAGTTTCATTACTCTACATTAATTACTTTTTGGTGTTGTGATTTTTTTGCTGTTTGTCGAACTCTGTCTTTTTCCACACGTAAAGGCACATACCTCTTTGGAAATCCGGACGTTGCCAGCAGATTGTGGGTACATACGCCACACTGTAGGCAGCGCGGCTATCGCAAGATCTGTACTATCGCTCGCCAGACAGCCGGCGCCTGCGGCCGCAGCCGTGTGAGCGGTGCGATAGGTGGGAAAGGAGGGGGGGGGGCGGTAGGACAGGGGTCTGCGTTGTGCTGCGACGCCGGCTGACAGGCGTCGGATATTGGAAACAGCCCGCGGATAAGCTGCGCGCTCGTTACGCGCGTCACTTGCAGGACAGCGGCGATGAAAGGAGGCCGTGCCTTGCCACGCCATGCCGCGCACCGCGGGCCGTGTCGGCGCAGCGTTCCGATGAACGCCCGCAGCCTAGTCTCGCTTTATTAGGCTATCAGCCTATTTCTCTTCAGAATAAAAAAAATGGATACGGCTACACGCTTCACTATTCTGTTGTTATAATAACCGTTACGTCACCACCTGACATGTTTATCATTCATTAATCTTTCAAAGGCTAAGTTTCTTTTTGGCTCAAGATTTTCGACGACGTAATTTATTCGTTAGGAAGCGCGTGGTGGTCGTGCTACAAGCTTAGCTGTGAAAAATCGTGTCAAGAACACTCAATAAAGCGGTGACACTACAAAAGTCCTTTATCGTGTAATTTATATCTTGTAATTGCACTCTTCAGTCCGAAGATTGGTCTGAGGTAAATTTCCGTGCAAGTTCATCCTGTCTAAGTCTTTTGTTTTCTGCATTACTATTGAAATCTACAAGCATTTCAATCTTTATAGCGATTGCACATATCATAAATATTTATAACCTGATTATTATTCCTGTTGAACATGTTTGTTATACATAATGTACTTACTTGTACTTACACTTTTTATACTATACGTTTGTTTCGTTCTGTTATGTCTTAAGATGAAGTTCTAACAAGATTACATATAAATGCTTACTGTAATCAGGCCGTCGTCTTCCTCTATAATCCTCATCTCTGTCTCATTTCTCTTCGTTAACATATACTAATTCTTGATGTCTCAGGATGTGTCCAGTAACTCTGTCCCTTCGTATAGTCAAATTTTGACATGACATTCTTTTCTAATCTTCTTCCTTCAGTACGTCTTCATTAAGTGACCACTCTACTCATCGTACTTCACTATTTGGAGAACTTCTCTACTTCACTGCACTATTTCTCGTCCATGATTCACTTTAATCTGACTTTACATTCTCTTCTTTGTTAACATACTTTTTTCATTTTTCTTAAGTTTACGGATCTCGCTATTCGCAATTTACATTTTCTATATCTTCTCTACTTCCAAAGCCATCAGCTATTTTCTGTCCAAATACCCAAATTTTCATTGTTTATTAATTTAATTCTATCAGTATCACTTGACTCAATTCGAATGCAATTTATTACTCTCGTTTTACTTTTATGTTAATCCCACAACCGCTTTTAGAGACAGTATCCGCTCTGTTCAACTGATCCTCTACGCCTTTTACCCCCTGCGACATAATTATCGTGTCATCGACAAACCTTGAATGTTTTATATCTTCTTCCTGAATTTTAATTTCTTTCCTATGTGAATCTTTCGTTTCTTTTACTGATTTCTGTCACTAGACTGAATATTTGGGGAAGTAGGCTACAGACAAGTCTTCCTCCTTTCTCAGCTTCTGACTTTCTTTTACGTCATTCTGCTCCAGTAACTGCAGTATGGCTTGTGTACAAATTGTAGACAACATTTTACTCTGTGTTCACTGTTAATTTCAGAACTGCAGGAAATGTATCCCAGTCCGTTTTCTCAGTCGCTTTTCCTTAATCAACATATGCTGTAAATATGCCTTCAACCTCGCCTTCTAAGATAAGCCATATGGTCAATATTTCCTTGATTGCCTCCAAATGATCTTCTCAAAGACGTGCATTTTTCAGTTGTAACATTCTTTTGGAAATCATTTATGTTATTATGGTCCCACCATGACTTATTGAACTGGTAATTTGGCAATTCTCAAATCTCATTTAATTGTTACAATATTGTGTTTTACATAGCACAATAGTAAAGTGACAAGCTTCGAATACTGTGTTCCACCGATGCCATTGAAGATGGCACATTCCTAATGAAGCAATTAACTTTTTTTTAGATGATGTCTCTCATGTTAATGCTTTAACTTTCTCTGTTCTTTCACTGCACTTTCCCACCTGTTCTCAGCAGAAAAGTCCAAAGAAGACATCATGAATTTTCTCGACTGGTTTGATTCTGTCCTCCATTTCTTCCTATGTAGTGCTTTTCTTATTCCCTGTACATATTTACTGTGGTCAATGTTCTCAATAATCTCTTTTGTATATTCTATTACTTGTCTTATCCTTACATTTATCTCTCGAGTGCGCCTTTCAGTTTTCAGATAATTATGGTAGAATTATTATTATATGAGAGAGAAGGCGTCATATTTAGACTTGATTTCCTCCACAGTTCTCCCTGATAATCTGTCATTTTGTATATTATCGTTCCATTTCTTCTTAAAATCGTTCTGAAGCATGGAATTATCAAATCAAATTTTTCACTAATTCTGCTGCTCGTTTTGAGTGTTTTTGGTGTATAGCTTCAGAACCGTTCTCATCAATATTTAATACTGGTGGAACTCTTTTGTTGAAGAATCGTTCTTCTCTTGTGCTGGTCTGCTACTGAGGTCTCCATTTTGCGACAGTCTTGCGTCATCTTGCTTCACCTGTAAATGAATTTTTTAAGTTTTACTACCAGGTCACTATCAATTTTTTTATTAAGTAAGTCACTCTGCTGTTTCCTAATGGTCAGTTTACCGTTTTCTTAAATTTGTTTGTCGTTAAATTTTGCACCAACGCATACAAACAGGAGCACGTAGGCATTGCCTCACCCCCATAGAACTGATAAATGGAACAGAAACGGCTAATAAATGGTGACAGTTCCATTTTAAGGCTTAAATTATTTCTATCTGCTGAAGAATACTGATCAAATTGTAGGAGGTCCTACATTCCGACTATGTATCCCACTCTCATTTGTGAAGTGGACCCTTGCCAAATGATGATTTTTGTATCTGCGCAGAGACATATTCTACCAATATACTATACTTGCGATATGCAGACTTCATTGAGCCACATTTTAACGAACTGTGTTTTATTTATTGACAAGAGAGCAGAATTCACTTTTTGATCTGTTGCATTGCGTAGAAATGAATGCGGTAACTGTTGTAAAGTTTCTACAAAAGTTTCATCTCTTTCCCAAACTGTTACATAGAACAAATTTGTGTGCTTTCAGAACACTGACTCATCCATTTATTTTATAATTGATTGTTCAGCCACCGTAGCACAAGATTTTCCCTCCAAAGTTTCTTTATTTGCTGTTAATGAGTGTTAATGACGCTGTGATGGAGATTTCTCTCCACTGTAAATTAATACAGCAACTCTTCCGTCATCGACGATGAATTTAACTTTGGTTTCACATATTTTGCACCTCAATGATCTTTTTACATATTTACACGAATTGTAATTTGCTGCCTAATTATAAATACACACGAGTCCAATGCTATAGGTAAATGTACGAGGGTTGGAACTTAAATAGCGGCAACTATTTATTCACAACCGATACAAAAGAGTTACATGTTTGCACCTGTTAATGTCCTTCAAAGTAGTCACCAGTGTTGTGTAGAGCTCGTTGCCAGCGATGTGGAAGGCGTAATATACCGTTAGCAGAGCCTGTTCTGTTGATGGTGCGAGCGGAGCGGTCTACTGCCTGTCGAATCTATGAACCCTTATGAAGCAAATGCCACGAAGTGCTTCCTTCATATTTGGAATCAAATCAAAGTCACAAGGACTTAAGCCCGGGGAGTTTGGTGGATGCTACCGCACTTCCCAGTCCCATCGACCGAAAAGAGCAGCTACAGCTTCCGCTGTATGCTCCTGCACATTTTCGTGGAAAATGATGGGTGGGTTACGCAGGAAGTGTCCCCGCTTCTTTCGCAAAGCTGGTCACAGGTGATGCTTCAAAAACGAACAGTAATACGACTTAAGTCCTTGTGACTTCGTGGCATTCACTTCAGAACTGTACCAGAGATTCGACAGGCAATAGACCGCTCCATTCGCACCATCAACAGAACAGGCTCTGGTAACGGTATACTACGCCTTCCACATCGCTGGCAACGGGTTCTACACAACGCTGGTGACTCCTCTGAAGGACAGTAACAGGTGCAAACATGTATCTCTTTTGTATCAGTTGTGAATAAATAGTTGCCGCTATTTAAGTTCCAACCCTCTTATATTTACTATATTTTAAGTACGATCAAGTGTAAAATTTCGTGTACTGTAAGTATTAAGTGCTATGGCCCGGTAGATCGAAATTTATCCTTGTAACTTTGCCGAAGAAGAACAGACAGTACACAATGTCGGTTGGAAGTGGAGAAATAGACATAGTGGACACAGCAGTTTGTTTGCCGAGAAATGAGTGTATTTTGCGGAAGGCAAGTTGTTTCTAGCAGAAGTAGTAGTAGTAGTAGTAGTAATAGCTTTCTTCCTCCGTACATCTCATTTACAAAGATACAGACATGTCTTGGTGTAACAATTCAAGAACGACAAAAACAACATACTTACAGGTCTAATTGGCCAGGGATGGGGCAAGTAGTTGGCTGTGGCCTTGTAGTAGGAAGCATCCCGGCATTTGCCTGAAGTCATTTGGGGAAACAACAAACAACGTAAATCAGGATAAATGGGTGAAAATTCTATCTTAAGTCCACCCCCCCCCCCCCAAAAAAAAACAAGGCTAGTCCGTTTAAAAGAGTGCTATTTCATTCGGTTTATCTGTAGTGTTCAATATTGTTTTACCAATAAGTTATTGAATGTTGTGAACGGCTAGTGCTATACCGCTCATTCGTTTCTCACTTCCAGTCACTGCACTCACTACACACATTTTTTAATAACATAACACTACATACTATTCGTCGATGTCAGGACCATAGCGATATTTCCTTTTAGTGTACCGCCGCTTCCCATTTGCTAACTTGAGAAACTGAGTCAGCATCCCTCTATAGTGAGTGAGCTGTTGAGTTCAGGGAGAGGATAACATCTTGGTGTTATACTTAGCATAGCTTTTGTAGTAAATTTTTCTAGAGAAGAAACAGAGAAGGAAAAAAACATTGTGTAAGACTGTTATGTGAAATAACACTTGTTTTGTTACCATTATTATTATTATTGTTTATAAGTATGCCATTTTTACCATATCACAACAAATTGCGTAACACCTGTTTGTAACTGACTTTTTAAGAGATTATGTTATAGTAATATCTTTAATCACCTTGGGTAATATTGTTCAGTTATATTCTTCGGTGGAAAATGTTGTTTTGAATTTCATATTTACTCTTTCTTGGTAAGTGTAAGTCCAATCTAGCTCTTAGTCCACGGCCATGGACAGAGCTGTTCGGGTGCAGTTATTATTAAAGTTATATTTTATGTGTACAATTGACTGGTGAAAGTACTCACTTGATGTAGTTAAAATTCCCGTTGTTTTAAACAGCGCTTTACAAAGAGCCCAGCTCTTGTTGGTTATTATTCTGATGACCCTTTTGTGTTATTTGAAATCTTCATATTTAGTGCTTTAGTTAAATAGGAAAGAATTCCAGGTCTAAGAACTGTGTGTGTGTGTGTGTGTGTGTGTGTGTGTGTGTGTGTGTGTGTGTGAGTAGTATATGAGTAAAAGCCTTGGCCACTACACACTGACGACAACAGAACTCTAGGGGCATAACATACCGATGATATCCTCTTTGTTATTATATTTGTGTATTCACACAGCTCTTTTTGGTTATTATTCTGATGACCCTTCTGTGTTATTTGAAATCTTCATATTTAGTGCTTTAGTTAAATAGGAAAGAATTCCAGGTCTAAGAACTGTGTGTGTGTGTGTGTGTGTGTGTGTGTGTGTGTGTGTGTGTGTGTGAGTAGTATATGAGTAAAAGACCTTGGCCACTACACACTGACGACAACAGAACTCTAAGGGCATAACATGCCGATGATATCCTCTTTGTTATTATATTTGTGTATTCACACCAAATCAAGTGAGAATTACAATGTCGTGCCTTCACCATTTAATTCAGAAACGTGGTTTTCTCTCTTCAAACTGAAATTCATGGTATTTGTTTATGTCCAGCGTCTCTTAATTGCTCACTACAAGTTGTAAACTCTCATTAGAGTTTCATTTGCCTTATCTGCAGGGGGTTCCCTTGATTTCTCAGTGACTATTACTGCCGTCGTCAGCAAAGAGAACTTTTTCCCTATGACTAATACTAATGGAAAAGTCTTTGACATATACCAGCTGCAGAACTGACCGTGGCCCTAATATACTACCCTGTGGAACCCGTATATATATAGTGTGTTGCTTATAGTAAGTATGTGGTAATGTTGAAATAGCAAAGTGTGGAGGGGAAAGCCGAAGTATTAAATGGGTGGCAAGGAGTTACCGGAAGTCTGTATGGGGCATACTGAAGATTTTGTCAGAGATGAGTAATGGCGTCGCTGTTGTACTGACTCACTGAATAGTACGACGAAACACCGATGTTTGTTAACTGACAAGGTACTACAACTGTCAGATCTAATGATAATAGTCGCTAATAATGTTTATCAAACTACGTATCATATGGTGATATGTACCCACGGGAAAAGTAAATTTAGATTTTCGTTGACTTTGCATGTCACGGCTGTGTTATCTTTATGACTTGTACCTACATTACTTTCTTTGTTGTTTGGACTGAATTGTGTCTGTCTGTGTTTCCATTAACGTAGTACAGTAATCATAAAATACAAATGGCTTGTTATTAAATTATTAGTGTTGTAACGTAATACATTGATTCAGCGCTCTTCTTAATGTGTAATGTTAACTACTATTGTACTGACGATCCATCTAATCAATAACGGGTACATCTTTGCAATGCCTTAAATGCTTCATTGAATAATCTTTGACCTACTCTGTTCATTGCTTGAGTACATCACACTCAAACGCCTAGGAGGTATATTTTATGTACATACAACTACTATTATGATGGAACAATATACATCTTATGACTGTTATTCCAATTATGCAAGTGCATAGCTGAGACGGTTTTGTAAATACTTTATTGCAGTAACGTAAGATCACGATGTATTTGATGTCGTTTCACGTAACTGCCATACACTTTATTGTTACACACATTGTTATGTATGTTTTTGTTCTTCTTTGGAACCGATGATGGTCTGATCCTAAACTGAAATCGATCGTTTCTAATGAAATATACCGATACAGTGGTGTGTTGCTTAATGCAGTTCTTAAAACGTTAAGTGTTTTCGAAACAGCCGTGTATTGCACAACGCAGTTCTTAAAAAGTTAAGCATTTTCTACAAGATCAAAAGTGGTTCCGCTGTATAAAGAGAGAACTCTGGCTTTTTGCAGGTGTCCTATAGCCACGAGTAAATACATTGACTTTAATTAGATTTTTAAAGTTAAAGAGTGAGGATACTTAAGATTCTTCATAGTCGACTGTAATGAAAAAAATTTGCTTCCCGAATTCCTCAAATGTAAATTTACCTGATTAACGTCCTCGGATGTTGTTTAACTACACCCTTTCTTTTGTTCTGATGTCAGTATTAGGTAGAAAGAATAACAATACTCACGAAGTGATAATATTGCTAATAATGAACACATGAATATCCGCGGCATAAATGCTAAATGTGGGACGTGGTACATTAATTAAGAATGCCTAGCGATGTATCTAAGTGATGTATACTCGCGGAAGACATTACACAAAATAAATGATTACCTCAGTTGTGAAACTCGAGTTGGTTTTAACGTTCCTCGTTCCTTAAATGAGCCCGTAAGAGGGCCACACAGCAAATTAAGTGGGAATAATTTATGGCATACAAGAAATAGTGTGACAGGTAAATCACTTACTCAGTAATTTTTCGGGGAAGGAATCACCATCACTTCTATACATGGTTCGGGATAACTTCAGCTGCTAGCAACAGAGTGCTCCAATTTCGTGGCCTCGCGATAAACGTATAAAAAAATCCTTACATTACTGACTGCTTTGGAACAGAGAATAGAAATAAATAAGAGCTGCTTGCAATTTAAATATGGTAATCGTGCTTCCATTACCAAGGACAGATATCTCAAACATAAACGTAACATACAGCCTTTGACCGTTAACGGTAAAACTACAGGGTCAAAATAGATTTATTTTTTTAACAAACCAAATACAATGTGTCCTTAATACGGAGCCATGGACAGATTTGAAAGTTACATTCAGTGTATCTAAAAAATTTTGATAACGGAGAATCTCTTAACGATGCACCTTTGTATTAATACAAAAGAGGAAGATGAATATTGGGAGGTCATGTCATTATTATGAAAAGCGGTAAGAGTTGATGGTTAGCAATTCCTGAAAAAAACTGACAGCTGACTCTAAATGTAAGTAAACATAATATGATACGGATAAATGCACTATAGTCAAATATGCAACTGAACAGGTTTAAGATGAAGCTATTACATAAAACCAAGTTATATGGAAGGTAGATTCAGAACGGAAGTTTCTACGGGAAAAATACTGTGCGTGTATAATTCACCCGAAAATGAAGTCACGTATGAAATCTTCATTCATACACAGTGAACAGCCAAAACATTGTGACTACTGCCAACAAGACGATGGATGCCGCCTGGTGGCGCTTCGGGCACGTGATGCGCTAACAAAATTATGTATGCTGAGCAGACACGCACGGGTGATCACCCTAGCGAAGATATGGGCTACAAATGGGGAAATCCGTTGAGATACGCAACTTTGACAAAGGTCAGATTATTATTAGACGGAGCCTGCAAACGAGAATCTTAGAAACGGCAAAGCTGGTCAAATGTTCACGTGCTGCTCTCATGAGTATCTATAGAAAGAGGCAGAATGAATAGTGCAAATACCAGAGGGCGCTAAATGTTTGGACGTCCCCGACTCTTCACAGAACGTGGGGTTCGGAGGCTTGTCCGCACTGAGAAGCAGAATGGATCTGTGGCATCTCTACCGGAAGAGCACAATGCTGGTGGGCGCACAAGTGTTTCAGAGCACACCGTTAGTCGTACATTGTTGAACACGGAGCTGCGTAGCAGACTCTCTCTTCGTGTTTACACGTTGACCCATCGACATCGTCATTTACGATTGCAACGGGCACAGGTCTAGCGCAATTCGACTATCGATTAGTGAAAACTTATCGGTTCTTGGGATGAATCACGTTTTTGTTACACTAGCTCGATGGCCGTCTCCACAAACGCCGTCACTGAGGTGACGAAAAGAAAGGAAGTAGGTTACAGTACGCTTGTTCGCCCACTGCTTGAATACTGCTCAGCAGTGTGGGATCCGTACCAGATGGGGTTGATGGAAGAGATAGAGGAGATCCAACGGAGAGCAGCGCGCTTCATTAAAGGATCATTTAGTAATCGCGAAAGCGTTACGGAGATGATAGATAAACTCCAGTGGAAGACTCTGCAGGAGAGACGCTCAGTGGCTCCGTACGGGCTTTTGTTGAAGTTTCGAAAACATATCTTCACCGAAGAGTCAAGCAGTATATTGCTCCCTCGTACGTATATCTCGCGAAGAGACCATGAGGATAAAATCAGAGAGATTAGAGCCCACACAGAGGCATACCGACAATCCTTCTTTCCACGAACAATACGAGACTGGAACACAAGGGAGAACCGATAGAGGTACTCAAGGTACCCTCCGCCACACACCGTCAGGTGGCTTGCGGAGTATGGATGTAGATGTAGAACGACGGCACTAAACGTGCACCGCGCCACGGACACAGTTCGGTAAGAGCAATATTGTGCTACGGTAGAAATTCTCCTGGGCTTCCATGGGACCTGTGGTAGTACTCGAAGACACGCTCACAACTGCATCCCTTCATGCTTGATGTCTTCTCCGACGACGATGTCATCTTTCAGCAGTCCGTGTCTCGGAGCCAGAACCATGCTACGGTGGTTTGAGGATCATTATAATGAACACACGTTTATGTGTCGGCGACCAAACTCGACTGATGTAAATCATGTCGATCGCATCTGGCGCCATCTCCGCGTACGCAAATCAGTGGCCCATTGTTTACGCGAATTACATGACCTGTTCGGAGACATCTAATGCCACATATCTCCCAAAACCTAGAAACAAACTATCGGATCCCTGATCCAAAGAAACAGACATGTATTTCATTCCAAAGACGGACAAACAAGCTATTGATAGGTAGTTAGAATGTTTTGGCTCATCAGTGTAGTTCTTGAGTAGTGTTCACTGGTATCGGACGCTTGTCAGTTCTTTTATCGGATGAACGAGAAAGAAGTACGGACACCAACATTGATTTGTGCATTCAAGCATTTCTCTTGAAAGGAGATAAAAGCAGTTTATAGCTTTTCATGAAAAGTTATCGGACTTCCGGCAGCGTCAAGCGGTTAAAATTTACGAGCTTTCGACCATTGTGAAGTGGTTTTTAGCGGTAGTGGGCTGCTGGTACGCCCTTATACACAATAGCTGTGACGTTACTGGTGCTCGCGGCATCACAATATGAGGGCGTATGCTGATTCGGCATTCGATATACTCGCCTTAACTTCGCGATAGCTCGATTCCACTCCGCACTAAGCTGCAAGCCACCTTCTCTGCTAAGGAGATTTTTGTTTCCATTTTCTTTACCTTAATTTAATTTAATTTTAACGAGCAGCAGGGCAGAAACTTGGTTTTTCGCCGTTCTGTGGCTACGGACAGAAACCCAGCGATTACCGATACCAGTTAAAAACGCAGCAGGTGTCAGAACAAGAAGGATCTGCAAGATACCTATCGAATGTGGCCAATGTTATATTAGACTAAAAGTACGCAGAGCAGAATAACGCAGAATGGAGTATACGAGGTTTTTTCGCCTACACTATCGCAAGAAATACGCTTTAGCTGAGCATGCTTTAGAAAACGGCCACCGGATCAGATACGATGAATCCTCTGCCGTGCCTCTCACTAACGGTGCCTGCGACTGGGTAATGTAAGAAGCCATGGAAACAAAGGTCACTGATAACACCTTTACTACCTCAGCGAGGCGCGGTATCCAGCGATCGTGAAGTTAAAGTGGGCACATCGATCGCATAACAGCAGAATCGCACCAGTGACGTCGGCGCCAGCTCGCAGTCTATTTAAGGGACGCACCAGAGCCCTCTGGCAGTCATACAACTTGACAATGCCCAAGGAGTGCTTCGCCGAAAGCTCCTGGAATTTTAACCAATTGACGTTGCTGGAAGGCGAGAACTTCTTATTTGTTGTTGCCACCGCGAGGTTCCGATTTCTTATGCTTTTGGCTTGAACGTAAATTACCAGCTTCATCACGCATGCGGGATTTCGTGTCCGTAATTTATATAATTCGTGATTTTTGTTTTATCAGCATTAGAGCGTGGTACCAGCTATTTTTCTCTACCCATGTTTCGTTTTCCAATGATGAAGGCATCATCGGGCGTTATGAAGACCCGGAAAGCGATACAAATTTTTAAAAAAGAAAATGGCTCTGAGCACTATGGGACTTAACGTCTATGGTCATCAGTCCCCTAGAACTTAGAACTACTTAAACCTAACTAACCTAAGGACAGCACACAACACCCAGCCATCACGAGGCAGAGAAAATCCCTGACCCCGCCGGGAATCGAACCCGGGAACCCGGGCTTTTAAAAAAGAAAAAAAAACTAGGTAAATCAAATTATTTTTACGTAACCACCCAACTGTCAGTTCGTGACGCAATCGGACCGCTGCCTAGGTTTGCAGAGATACAGAGAGCCTAAGGGAGATTCTACATCTTGTGTTCAGAGGATAACGAACAAGCTAATAAAAGCCTCTTCGATTTCCTCCATTGAACAGTCTCATCAAGGACCGATGGCCCTACCAGTCTGGTCCCTTCAATCCCATAACCAACCAGTCTGATCAAATCAGAAGCTTTGCCACCAAAATCGAATGATTTATCAAAAATTAACGAACACGGGATTCAACTGTGACTTCTTGTTCGTGTTACTGATTGTTGGACTTATGGGATTGTGAAACACTTCACCACTCCTCTACAGACATCTATGGGAAAAACTATTTAATGCCCTCTCGACATTTTATCGAAAAATTAAAACTCTTCAGGTTGAGTCCAAGCGATATTACGATCAGCTTTGATGTTGTTTCATTGTTTACTTTGGCTGCCCGTGATGAGGTGATGTCGAAGTTGGAAACTATCTGCGCTAAAGATATGACAGATCTCTTTAATCCTTTTCTTAAACAGAAGAAGGGGGAAGATACGGAAAGTGGTATGTGGGAAATTGGGACTCCCAGCCGCTCAGGGCTCAGCAGTACTGCCACTGCGAAATTGGAAATTTTTGTGCCGGACCGGATTCAAACCCGGATGCTCCGCTTCCCAAGAACGGTTGCCTTAACCTTCTCTGCCACCCTGACACGGTTCCCGTTCGATCAAAATTCTCAACTTATTGCACAGTGCATTACAGGTTTACGATCCGTTACATCTCCTACTCGCGAATTCTAAATTCTCGAAGTGGTTCGAATAAAATTTGTGCATCCGCAACGAAACGTACGTCGTATAGAACTCACACTCGATTTATATTAATGTCTGTTCTGTTGAACACGTTACATTACCCTTTCAAACACTGCCTCACATCAACTTTCTTTCGATGGAAGAAAAAGTCAGATGAGAAAAGTAATGGCGCGCCTAAGAGGAACCCACTCAGTGCTGCAGTTGCGAATTTTTATATAGAAGGAAATTGAAGGAGTCCTCCAGACTGCGAAGAATGCACCCGCCTACTGTCTTTCAGATGTTGATGATAACGGAGAAAAGGAACTCTCAGAATTTCTAAATTTTCGGAATGATATTAATTCTATTCGTAATATAAAGCAAAAATAGATAAAGTGAATAAAGCTCAAATTTCATTTTTAGCTGTTCAGTTACACAGAAAACCCGACGGATCTTGAGGGCATATTGTCTACACAAAGCCGACCCACGCAAATTGATATCTTCACAGATATTCCATCCACCATCCGAAGCAGAAAATGGGAGAGATAAAAACATTGCTTGGCCTGGCTAAAACTATCTGTGAACCACGGTACTTGGAGCACGGGCTCGATTATTTATGAACTGCATTCAGAAGTAACGGCTACTTTGGCAAAGAGTAGACTAGGAAGATATGTCCTAAGAGGTTTCTAGTGAAAAACAACCAATAAAAGATAAAATTTTCCTTCCTTCCGTGAAAACTGTCAATGATCTCATCAAGAGAGTACTAAGAAGACACGGTGTTAACAAAGTGTATAAATCAGTAAGAGAGATGCACGAATATTTAAACACGACGCCTCGTGGGGTAGCCGAGTGGTCTTGGGCGCCTTGTCACAGTTCAAGCGCCTTGTCATGGTTCGCGCGGATTCCCCCGTCGGAGATTCGAGACCTCCCTCGGGCATGGGTGTTCGTGTGTTGTCCTTAGCGTAAGATAGTTTAAGTTAGATTAAGTAGTGTGTAAGCTTAGGGACCGATGACCTCAGCAGTTTAGTCCCATAAGACCTTACCACAAATTTCCAAATTTAAACACAACGAAGAACCGACGCCTGCTGCTCGCCATAGCGAGAGTGTATAAAATCCCAAGCACTTGTGGAAGAGTACTCTTACGAACTACAAAGGGAAGCATTAACGCCTGACTTAAGGAACACAGGCACTGCCGTCTGAGAAACTCGGATACATGGGCAATAGCAGATCATGCACTGGAACCAGGGATCCACCAAATTAGTTTCTTCCAGTCCGTGTTTTTATCAAGATCTAAAACATTACTGTACTACAATGTGCACAGAGACCATAGGAATTCAAAGGCACGAAAACAACTTTGATGGAAAAGAAGAAGGCCTGAAATGAGGCAGATGTGGACCTTAGTCTTAGAGACACGAAACAGCGCTAACTCAACACCGTCAATGCCTTTTCAACTCACGTCGGCACTATTCCGCGATCTTAAGACATCTACCTGATGGTGTGTTGAACCGATCGTTACCTTGATACGTATAAACAGTTCCGCTTGCTGATCTTGTTGAAGGCTGTGCTACTTCCTATGTCTTTATTGCATCTGATGTCTTCAGCACAGGAAGACGAAACGTCAGGCTGAGATATATGCCTTGAATCACAATCTTACGCCCATGGAACAGGAACCATCTAGGATTGCCACTTTCAGTTTATAAAATTCACGTCTTTGAGCTATTATAATAAATGAAGGTTTCGGCGGAAGAAAGTACCAGCTTCTAATTTAGTAAGAGCATGTTAACTTCAGATGGTTCAAATGGCTCTGAGCACTATGGGACTTAACTTCTGAGGTCATCAGTCCCCTAGAACTTAGAACTACTTAAACCTAACTAACCTAAGGACATCACACACATCCATGCCCGAGGCAGGATTCGAACCTGCGATCGTAGCGGTCCCGTGGTTCCATACTGTAGCGCCTAGAACGCTCGGACACCCCGGCCGGCGCATGTTATCTGTTGTATGTTGGAATGCACTACAAACTGATAACAACTAATTCCGCATATAGCGCTAGAGAAAACTACCTTCTACATAAACTGATTTCTTTTGTTAAACTTAACCTAGTGTGTAGACGTATACATAAGCGAGTCATGTAAAAACAGGTTGATTTTGCTAAGTGGAAACAAACTGCAGGAAATGATACCTGACAGTCTAAGGAGCAAAAAGGAGGTCATATGGGCATATAGCCGGAAATGCCATCCAAGGGAGAGGGAAATAAAAGTTCTTTGACAGTGATCCCAGTGTCAACACCAGGCAGGTTGCTCGCCCACATGAGATGAGCTAGACCAGTGGTCGTCAATATTTCTTGCTCGAGAGCCAAGAATGACGTTATGGGGGAGCAACTTCGGGGACGTTATGAGCCCTCAAAAGACTAGCTACAGTGAGAGCTTGATAAGTAGGGCACCAGTCCCTAAATACCGATCGTTAAAAATCGGCACCATTCGGAAAACTTCGTGTTGACTGTTCTCTGTTTCATATTGCAGCCACCCTCAGCAACCCCAAAGTTGTGACACTGTTATTGACTAACGAAGTGTTATTGCGTGGTCCGTGTGAGCGAATGATTGAAATGAATTATGCAGTATGAGGCGCGGCTTGCGTGGTCCTTGTGAGCGAATGATTGAAATGAATTATGCACTATGAGGCGCGATCACAAATCTTTATTAAACGTTAAGAATGTCATTTATCTTATGCCTACAGCGTTGCATTACGGAATGGAAATGAAGTACCATGCTTCTTGACAGAGCGTAGGGGAACGACGAGGGAGATCCACATCGCCTTACTAAGCAAGGCCCTATGGAGTTGGTTTGCCGTTACCGCTCTCCGACTGTAAAAGAACACCCAGTCATCTCGGGATACGTGAAAATCCCAGACCCCACCGGGAATCGAAGCCGCGACTCCGTGCTCGGGTAGCGAGAAGGGTACCGCGAGACCACGACCGGCAGACAGTTCCTTTATAACATCTTTAACTTAGTTTGATATTCCTTGCCACAAATATGTAACGCATTTGATGATTACAGTCTTATAACATGCATTCATACCGTATCTGCTGATCGGTACGAGCCGCTCACGTCCGTGAGTTGCAATACTCGAAGACAATCAACAAAACGCTCTCCCTCTCATATCCTCTAATCTTTCAGTGGCCACGCTACTTACTCTCCTGCCACAGAGGTAACCAGCTGAATTCACCAATATTAATTAAAATTAGGCATGTCTTAAAATATTGCTGTCCCTGTAAGTCTTTATGTTTGTTACTGGGCAGGAATACTACAATCATAAGCATCTCTGGACGTTAGGTGACGTTTATGGATTCGGAATCAGTTGCTGCATACACATTACTATAAAATACCGAGGAGAACCACGAGTCACATGAATTCTTGATAAGGGAAACATCCTGCCCACAGTCCGCAGTTTGACGATGACCGATCGAAACGGCCGTGTGCAATACTCTCCACGAAAACTACGGACTAGCCTCCTCGTCAACATTTCTGTCACTGGTTCGTCGCAGAGGTGAGCAGGACGTCAAGATTTCCTTCATTCATTCTTCCCACAGATGAGGCTACTTTTACGAGGGGCGGTATCGTGAACTTTCACAACAGCCACCTGTGGGCTGTGATAATTCTCGTGGTATGTAGGTGAAGAAACCATGAGGCCTGGTTTAGCCTCTGTGTGCGCGAGTGTAATTGGCGACTGCCTCGTGGAACCTCACACTCTTCCGGAACGCCTTTCAGGCGAGACATATCTGCGTTTCCAGTGAGTGGCCCTGTCTCTCCTGCTGGAACTTGGCGTAATGGTAGTGAGTGTCGCTAGGTACACTTGACGACCACCCCGGGTTCGCACAGCCGGTACATTCCTAATCAATTAAGGCTGGTGACTGTACCTACATTTGGAGGTCATCAAGACGTTGTGGTTCTACAAAATGATGCAAGACCGCATATCGTCTGTGCTGTCCTGTACTACTTTGATCCATAGGATGTTCAGATGTTGCCCGGGCCAGCACAGTTCTTCAGATCCTTCGTCTACTGGAAGCAACTGATCACGCATTACCTGGAAAATAGCACGACATCATTCACCAATCACTGTTGTTGTTGTTGTGGTCTTCAGTCCTGAGACTGGTTTGATGCAGCTCTCCATGCTACTCTATCCTGTGCAAGCTTCTTCATCTCCCAGTATCTACTGCAACCTACATCCTTCTGAATCTGCTTAGTGTATTCATCTCTTGGTCTCCCTCTACGATTTTTACCCTCCACACTGCCCTCCAATGCTAAATTTGTGATCCCTTGATGCCTCAAAACATGTCCTACCAACCGATCCCTTCTTCTAGTCAAGTTGTGCCATAAACTTCTCTTCTCCCCAATCCTATTCAATACCTCCTCATTAGTTACGTGATCTACCCACCTTATCTTCAGCATTCTTCTGTAGCACCACATTTCGAAAGCTTCTATTCTCTTCTTGTCCAAACAAGTTATCGTCCATGTTTCACTTCCATACATGGCTACACTCCATACAAATACTTTCAGAAACGACTTCCTGACACTTAAATCTATACTCGATGTTAACAAATTCCTCTTCTTGAGAAACGCTTTCCTTGCCATTGCCAGTCTACATTTTATATCCTCTCTACTTCGACCATCATCGGTTATTTTACTCCCTAAATAGCAAAACTCCTTTACTACTTTAAGTGTCTCATTTCCTAATCTAATTCCCTCAGCATCACCCGACTTAATTTGACTACATTCCATTATCCTCGTTTTGCTTTTGTTGATGTTCATCTTATATGTTCCTTTCAAGACACTGTCCATTCCGTTCAACTGCTCTTCCAAGTCCTTTGCTGTCTCTGACAGAATTACAATGTCATCGGCGAACCTCAAAGTTTTTACTTCTTCTCCATGAATTTTAATACCTACTCCGAATTTTTCTTTTGTTTCCTTTACTGCTTGCTCAATATACAGATTGAATAACATCGGGGAGAGGCTACAACCCTGTCTTACTCCTTTCCCAACCACTGCTTCCCTTTCATGTCCCTCGACTCTTATAACTGCCATCTGGTTTCTGTACAAACTGTAAATAGCCTTTCGCTCCCTGTATTTTACCCCTGCCACCTTCAGAATTTGAAAGAGAGTATTCCAGTTAACATTGTCAAAAGCTTTCTCTAAGTCTACAAATGCTAGAAACGTAGGTTTGCCTTTTCTTAATCTTTCTTCTAAGATAAGTCGTAAGGTCAGTATTGCCTCACGTGTTCCAACATTTCTACGGAATCCAAACTGATCTTCCCCGAGGTCGGCTTCTACCAGTTTTTCCATTCGTCTGTAAAGAATTCGCGTTAGTATTTTGCAGCTGTGACTTATTATGATTTGTGAACTCTCGGGTAAAGTTGAAGTAGTACGGAGGACAGACTAACTTACGTAATCCAAGGTCAACTTGACTTGAAAACTAGACAGGGTAAAGACGTTGTTCGTGCCACAAATGGCAGTTACGACTATTACCTTTCGCGCCCTGTGTACCCCCAAATCACCTACAAACTAAATAGTGTGTAGAAGTGAAGTTGTAACGCCGGAAATGCATATACTCCTATTTCCATCTATTGCACTGCAAATTTTTTTCCTTATTTTGTTACCTGAAGATATAACATTTCTGTGTCTTTGTATATTGTAATTGTTTTACTATTTGTATATATTTATGCATTTATGTCGATTTATAATTGGTTTGTTTTGTGAATATTATTTGTATTTATACGCTGGGTCTGGCCTAGGGAAAACTATGCTATCGAACGAATACATAGACAGGTCGTGTGGAGAACCCAAGTGTGTAGGATCTTTGGTAGTGTTAACGCTACCGCGTGGAACGCGGGCAGAGCAGAGAGAGTCTCGCTGGGGTGGTGCAGTGGAGCAGGTGTGTGGTGTGACGCTCCCGCGAGTGGCCGCGCTTTCGGGGTTGGGCAGCATGTAATTGCGCTCGACTTGCTATGATAGTTTCTGACACGGTGTCGCTGACGGGAAGCATTAGCTGGCGCACATCAAGAGCCCGTTTCGCTTGGTGACGGTGTCGAGAAGAAGGCGCGCCAACATCCAGCTTCTGCAACAGCGACGGCCGACAATGAGTGACTGTCGCCACCTCCTCGATCGACGGCTTCAAACCTTCAATCAACCAACAAGGAAGACTGGAAGCACGTAAAGTCTTAGAACTGTATGGCAGACCTCAACTTTTCAAACTGATCCATTTTCATAAGTAAACCAATAGCAACGTAGCATGAACCTTTGTTGCTCATTGTCCCAATTGCATTACCAAGCAGGGTCCCTTCCTTTTCCGGAATGAACCCGAGTGTCGTTGAAATTCAAACGCCAGCATCATTCGATTTCACTGCTTTAATTTCAAAGTTCAGTTAAGGTATTCATAGCTGGCTACAATATTTAGATTACACAAGCACAAATTAAGAGTGCGAGTTTTGTTACCGTATTTTAGCTTACCTGTGACTGCAGCTCAGCTTGGTACGTACTAAATTTTACTATTGTTAATTGTTCAGAATCATTTAATTCAAGTTCAAAGTTAAATCTCTTATTTCTAAATTGCGTAGATTCAAGTAGCTTTTGAAATGATTATTGAGGTAATCCAAGACTAACCGTATTTTACTGAATTTCGATGTGCTTCAGAAAGAAAGCTCACTATTAACTTCAGTCACTAAATTAACTTTCGATTTTCCGGTTTTATTAATTCTTTTGCTAAATTAAGTCAGAGAGTAGCGAAATTTATTACTTCTGACAAACATTCAGTTTTCACACTACACGCGTCAACCTTCAGTTGCCACGCTTCTAGTGCTAATTATATATGTAATAACCTTTCTTTTTCAGTTACTATAGTAATTGTCCATAGGACTGGCGACCGTAATTTCCCCCAAATCTCAAATATCTAATTACCACTAGTTAATTGTTAACGTACTGGCCGCACATTTACTTTCTTTATTAACTTTACCCCTTTTCAAAATTAATTTCCACCAGTTTCATTAGCATTTTTCCTTTCATTTAGATATAACCCTTTCCTCCCTCTTTACCGACAAATTAACGTCGGTGACGATTGCTTTACCCAAATTTCCATTAGGTACACGCGGTTTAATTTTTCTCTGTCATTAAGGTCGATAAGTGAGGGGGAGGTTACAAAGTGTCGGACAAGTCTGACAGAAAAGGCAAAACACATAGGTATCTTCGAGCAAGGATGGCTCTTCGTACTTTCAGAGCGCATGCACCATATATTCCAAACCACCACGGGACGTAGCGATTGCTACAAGCAGTAGGTTTAATGGATACGGGGCGCTACTAGCACGTGACAGACTGAGAATTTGGGTCGGACGGGGAGTGTGTCCGGATGGCCGAGGCGGTTAACGGGGGTGGGACGTCAAACGGGCCGACTTGGAGCAGTAGACGCAACACACGACATTTTAATTTCGCCTCGCGGGGTAGCCGTGCGGTCTGAAGCATCCTGTCACGGCCCGCACGGCTCCCCCGTCGGAAGTTCGAGTCCACCCTCGGGCATGGGTGTGTGTGTTGTCCTTACCATAAAATTGGTTCAAATGACTCTGAGCACTGTGGGACTGAACTACTGAGGTCATCAGTCCCCTAGAACTTAGAACTACTTAAACCTAACTAACCTAAGGACATCACACACATCCATGCCCGAGGCAGGATTCGAACCTGCGACCGTAGCGGTCACGCGGTTCCAAAGTGACGCACTTAGAACCGCACGGCCACACCGGCCGGCGTCCTTACCATAAGTTAGTTTAAGTTAGATTAAATAATGTGTAATCTAAGAGACCGATGACTTCAGCAGTTTTGTCCCGTAAGACCTTGCCACAAACTTCCAAACATTTTAATTTCCACTGTCTATACTTTTACAAATACATTCATAAAACTTTGTCTGCATGATCAGGAAGGATTCAGGATTCACACTCATAGCAGTGGAAGTTCAAAAACATAACTAAATAAATTGTTCTTACATATGAAATTTCATTTTTTTTACTTACTGTTGGCTGAATTAGTTGCTGTAGGTAAGCTTTTCTTCTTAAGTAAGAGACATTCTTAGATGGATTTTGCACAGCATACAAACCATACATACAGGTGTATGAATCTCTAGAATTTTCAAAGTATATTAAAAACTGTGGTAAAAAGTGAGATAAGCAACTATAAAATTTGAGATTTTCTGAACATGAAGTTTAAAATGTAACAGCTCAATCATTTTTTCATGTTGTTGTTGTGGTCTTCAGTAGTGAGACTGGTTTGATGCAGTTCTCCATGCTACTCTATCCTGTGCAAGCTTCTTCATCTCCCAGTACCTACTGCAGCCTACATCCTTCTGAATCTGCTTAGTGTATTCATCTCTTGGTCTCCCTCTACAATTTTTACCCTCCACTCTGCCCTCCAGTACTAAATTGGTGATCCCTTGATGCCTTAGAACATGTTCTACCAACCGATCCCTGTTTTTCATAAATTAAATAAATTCTAGAGTTTCATACACCTGTAAGTACGGTTTATACATTGTGCTGAATTCATCGAAGACTCTCTCTTATTTATGAGGAATAGTGTACCTACACAACAAATGCAGCCAATAGTAAATGAAAAATAATGAAATTTCACAGGTAAAAAATTTAATTTTGTTAAGTTTTTAAACTTCCAATGCTATGAGTGTGAATCCTAATCCTTCCTGGTCATGCTGACGATGTTTTATGAATTTATTTGCAAAAGTATAGACAGCGGAAATTAAATTTTCCGTGGTGCCTATCCTGCACCACGTCGGCCGGCCCGTTTGACGTCCTACCCCCCTCCTCCCCCTCCCTTAAGGCACTCGTTTTAGACAAGCAGAGTTTCCGAGTTCGAGGCACGATCCGCCACAAGTTTTCAACCTTCATCGTTGATTTATGTCAATACCTGTAGATAGCAAAATGTCCTGATATAATTATTTAAAAAAATGTATATTGTTCCTACAATATAGTATACCACACAGTAAGTAAAACCATTCCTTATTGGTGATGTAACTTTAATGACTAGTAGTGTACTCTTACTGAGATCGTCGCTCGCCAATTTGAAATGTTGCTGTGTACTTAAGTTGCAACTACATTTCGTGCCATTTTTTCATGGCAATAGAAAACTATATATATTGTTTTATAATAATTAGAGTTATGCTAAGCAGCGCTGCATGTTTCGGAACGTATGCAACATAGACATCTGGCTGTTGTGCGTCGAAAGCGGTTTGAGGAATTCGAATATCTCGAAGTGAATGGCGACACGCGATGAGAGCGCTATATGAGTGTGCCATTTCCGTGGGTATTTTTGCCGGCCAAAATGAATGCTGACCGAGGAAGGACGTGCGTCCTCTGGCTGCCATGATGGGTGGCGCCCCCGGGGCGCCCTCGGCGTGCCGCTGACGTCACGGCGTTGTGCGGCCTCGCGGCGCAGCACGGCGCTAGCTGCGTGGGCGTCCCGGCGCCCGGCGTCTCCGGAATGCTTATCGCGTCCGTGGCCGGACCGGGACGACCGCATGCGGGGCACGCGAGACCACCGTTAATTGAAGCGGTGCCGCGGTCTGTCGAGGAAACAGCGGCGCCTCAGCGCAATCACGCGTAACTCCATTCCCACTTACAGTAGTGAAACATTCAACAAGTGATGGATGGTGAAATAAAGACGTACAGCGTGTTTCAAATGTCCGGGAACACTTTAAAAAATTATTGTACCAGAATAACTACCATTACAAAGTAACAATATACATAATTTGAAAGATTAAGCTTGGAACTTTCTTTCTTTCAACAAAATTCACTTGACATGCAATCCATGTGGAAACCTTATGTGATCCTACAAGTGTCGGCACGATGATCGAACACTTGCCACACACGGGGCAACATGTCTTCCGAGACTGTGGCTGTTGCTTGCGCAGTTCTGCTTTCCCATTCCACAACATCAAGTGGAAGCGGAGGGACATAAACAAGGCCTTGTATATAACCCCACAAAAAGAAATCACAAGGGATCATATCCGAGGACCTAGGAGGCCATTTTAACACAGATTGGTTTGTTGCTCCACCCCGACCAATCGGACGATTTGGTAACACTGTGTTCGGATATGCCCTACAGGTAGGTACACACTTGTATAGAAAATCGAGGTACTGTCTACCGACATATAGTTAGACAACGTATATAGACAGTCTAGGTATTTTATGTCGTTTACACTTCTGAATGCCTTGTTCCTTGGTATTTGCTGGCGGCTGATCTTGTTGGCATCTCCTCTGGTGATAACTGATAGTGAAAGAAATCGAAACAGTAGGCGTTTGTGGATATGTGTACTATTTATGGAGGAGCCTGGTTTCGGTTGTAGTTTACTTTCGACTTTAAGAGTAGAAGAAGCAGGTTTCTTTGAATTGCACTCACTCACACTATTTTTTGAGCAGGTCCTCGGTAACCAAATTCTTGTTGTCGCAGCTTTTATATTCAGATTCCCACAAATAGGATGCCACCTGTAAGCTGGAAAACTTTCTCCGTTGGTCACACCTTGATAAACGATCAAGAGTCAGGAATCAATAATGATGTCTAATTATTAGAAAAATAAAAATAGCAAAAAAGCCGACGAATCGTTTTCCACGGTGCGATGAGAATAGCTGGAAACCATGTCTACCACCCATGTCCGCACTACGAAGTGTTCCGCAACATTGTCTAGAAATTGTATCATGTCTTCCATTTCAAATGGAAGTAAAAGTTCTGCGATTGTGTTGCCAAATCGTATCTATAGTCACGAAATATCACTCAACTGTCTATGTACAAAATCGTTCTATTGTCTATAGACACTTTCTGGATACAAAAATCTCACGACTTTGTACATTTGTGTGTCCAAAGCCTTACAACACGGTTCAAATGTCGGGGTGCACATCTAACTGAAGAAAGAAGTTCTTTGATGTTTAACAATGTTATGCCGGTTTTCTCTTCCCAAAACCCTACAACTGTGCTGTTATTATTTTCTCGTTTGTATGAAATTTTGCCTCGTCCGAATGGAATTATCGAACTGAAAAACCATCATCTTCGACTTGCAGCGCACAGCAAAACTCGGACCGCTTGGACTAACTATACACTGTATGGTGTCATGTTTACTTTTTTGCTCAAAGCACGCCACACTCTCGTCGTTAACATTTCCAACTCAAGTGAAGCTTTGTGTTGAGATTTTGCAGGACTTCTTGTGAAAGCTTCTCTCACTCGTTCAATATCATTTGGGTCCACACCTGACCGACCGCTTCCCTTCTTGTTACACAAACACCCAGTTTTA
Organism: Schistocerca cancellata; assembly: GCF_023864275.1. Taxonomy (NCBI): domain Eukaryota; kingdom Metazoa; phylum Arthropoda; class Insecta; order Orthoptera; family Acrididae; genus Schistocerca; species Schistocerca cancellata. The sequence continues at coordinate 499,700,221 of NC_064630.1, read as the reverse complement.
ACGAACTTCACATCCCGACTGTAGAGTGCCCGACTGGTTGGTGATACTTTACCGTACTTCATCCTAAATTTTCACTGGACATCCGTTCAACTCTTTGTTTTGTCAATTCTAGCACCCAGAAAGCCCTCTCATCTCCACAAAGCGCCATTTTTATTACGATCATAAATGGAACTATACGTCACACCGGAAATGGGGAAAAAACCTTACAATTCGGCTCTTTCAAATAATGTACATTGTTACTTTGTAATGCTACTCATGCGGCTACAATAAAGTTTTCAAAATCTTTCCGGACGTTGGAAACACGCTTTACTTGTACGATCAAAATTCCAATTTCAGGGGATTCGTACTACCGGAGTAGTTGCGTGCGCACTAACTGACCATTACAGTAGTCTAAAGTTTTCAATATCACCTCGAAAGAAGTTAATTTTTTGTTCGTTTGCATTTCATTTATTCCGTATTTACAGACCTGTTACCGGGCATTTTAAAAATGTTGGTATACTGTAAGTTTTCATCAAGTAATAAAGCAAATTGCAAGTAATAGTTATAAGTAACGAAGAAAATTAAACAAAATAGAAACTGCATTTTAGTTAAAGGAAACGGAGTGTTTTAAGAAAAAATGTTAGTAACTTAGAAGAGAATAAAAGAAGAATAGGAAAATTCAGGTAAGGTGATTGCCCGCTACTGTCAATGATTGCAAGGGAAAGCCTCGGAATTTCGTCGAGCATTTTCTTTCGATCTGACATTACAAGTTATTTATGTAATTTGGCTTTATATTATGGGTTAGCTTTCGAAATTCGTTATACGTTTCAAGTGACCCCTACACAACAAAGGCGGTCACTGTTTACGGACTATTATTAAAAACACGTCAGAAACAATTATTATACCCTAGTGTGCAAAACTTAAAGGAGGAAGTAGCTTTCACATGTGTCTCACTGCCAAGTGACATGACTAGACGAAACGTGGACTACACAAAGAAAGAACAGCTCCAATATATCACAGCATGTAATTGAAAGAAACACCCAATGAGATAAACAGAAATGACTTTTATTGGAGGATAATAATACACTGAAGTTCTGTTCCTCCACCAAAGCGGTTGACAGCTGCAGATGGTCATTGTGGACGTGCTGCAATGTATCCATCGAACGTATTCCACACGTGTTCGATGAGATTCAAGCCGGAGGAGCAGTCCAGCCAGTCCGTTCGCCGAATATTCTCACGTTCTAAGAGATTCTCTACCTGCGCTATTCGATGCGACCGCACATTATCATCTATAAAAGGACGCAAGGGCTGAATGCTCCACTGAAGAAACGCACATGGGAAGGAAGTACAGTGTCACAAGGACTTTGCTGGTGGGTATACGGTGTTCAAAGATTTGCGTCGGTGCGAAGAGAATAAGGTCGGGACCAAAGAGAAGGATCGGTGATCTTCTCCGACGAGAGCAGATTCAGTCTGTGTAGTGATTCTGGACGTAGTCTCATAAGGCGGAAGAAAGGAACACGTAATGCATCCAGGAACTATGCTGAAAATCGTTTTGATAATTGTGATGTTATGGTTTGGGAAGACTTGAAGTTCCATGGGCATACTGTGACACTGTACTCCTTTCCCATTACTGTCTTTTCTTGGGTATAATCGGCCCAGACTACATTTTTATAGATGACAACGCGGAATCGCCTCGAAGAGTGCGCGTGGAGGAGCTCTTGGATCTGAAGGATATTCGGCTAATCAACTGGCCTGCCCGTTCCGCCGGCTTAAAACCCAGTTCTCCACGTACGCGTACACTACCATTACTCTGCCACGCAAACATAGGGGTTACACGCGTCTGGTGTGAGACGTTCCCTGGAAAGGTCCACCGGAGGCCCAACCACACAATAACTCTGAAAGAGTGGTTCGGTGTGGGGCGGCGGAGGGGTGAAGTGGGCTGCGGTAGTCGTCGTGGGGTTGTGGACCACTCCGTCGTTTCTAGGCCCCCGGTTAACATACAATACAATACTATACAATACAATACTATAAAATACATTACACCCCCCTCAGGTTTAGTGATAATTTGGCCCAGTGAACAACCCATAAAAAACTGAACGCACATCAAGTTTGAAAACAGAAACGTATACTGAACTGTGAAAAAAGAAGTAAAATCGAAACAATGAATGGTCGGTGTCAAGATGTGCAACATCGAACGAATTACAAGATTTACCAAACCGTAGTTCTGTGAGACGTCGTTGGACTACGAAGGGGAAGATCCGTATTCATATCTTCCCCGTGCCTCAAATTCTTTTTCACAAAATTATGAACTGTCCGTCATGTCACTGAGGGGTTTGTTCCCCGTATTCAAATTTGTACCTGTGGTGTAACGTCCGTTTGCAACAGTGAGGGTTTAAGGAAGGGACCTCCAGAAGTACATACTTCCTATTTGTTCTACAGAAGTACTACATGTTATGACTCTTGTGTTCCGTTTTGGAAGTTTTTACTCTTAAATCCCTTTGATGTAACGCAGTTCACGCCCGATTGTTTGTTGCTTTTATTTCTATGAGAGTTCAATGCGGCATCTCGTCTGCTCTCTCTGGTCATCACATTTACTTGCGACGGTAATATATTCTTACCACGGGACTCATATTATATAACCAATGTGTAGTATGACACCTGCCAAGACTACAGAAGGAGAACGGACACGTCTTTGACCGGACGGAAAGTTCATGATTTTGCGAAAAAATAACGGCGCAAGAAGGAGATTTGAACATGGATCTCCGCTTTTCAGTCCAACACCGTCACAACACAACCACGACTCCGTGATTCTTGCAATTTGCTCTATGTTGCACTTCTTGAGCTTGGACCGTTCACTGTTTCTATTTTCCTTCTTTTTTTTCACAGTTCAGCACACCTTCTTCCGGTTTTAGTGCTTGATCTCTGTTCAGTTTTTGACGGCCCATTAACAGCGTCATTTCATTACTAAATCTGAGGGGAGTGATATGGGGAGTTTTCTTTTGTCGGATCAGTGTCTCGCCTCTTGTAATGTCCAGTCTGCCATCATAAATCGCGGTGACTTCCTAGTAATTATTCCCTTTGAATGAAAGTGTCATTTTCGCTCAGCTCATTTTGTATTTCTTTGTCATCTTATGTACTATGCTGTAGCAGTTTTTTTTATTTACGGCCCAAGTTTCGTCAAACTATTTTCCTTGACAGTGACACATCATACGGAAGTTATTTTCGTCCTTAAGTTTAGCACACCAGTGCTGTAGTTATTAACGTCTATACTTTATAGGACTTGTTACGAAGATAGATTTCGGAATTAGGTCATCGAGTTATGCATGTCTGACCAGCATTTTCATTATTTATATATTTATATGTAGCTGTGTTTGTATGTAATATCATTCTATGGATGTATGTAGTCTGTAATTTTATATTTACGTTTATTTTATGTGTTACTTCGTTTTAGTGTGCGTACACTTCATCTCCTGTTTCTGTATAAATGTACGATTTTTAATTATCTCTATGGCCACTGCTGTCATTTGCCGTTATAATCACGTTCGCTTTAGGTGCGAGTCTATACGGCGTCTCTCTTGAGTATTCTTCTTGTAACATTCTTGAAATTCTGTCTGCCGTTCTGCCTGGGTCTGCTCATTGGTCTGGGTTCCTGAGATAAGTGTTTATGTAATCGTGTGTCATCCTTTGTCGTCTGGCCTGTGTATGCGCAGTGGAGGAGAGCCGATTTCCCCAGACACGCATTCTTGGGTCGGACGGATGTTCGTACGATGTAAGTGTGTTGGATATGGACTATGACCGTTTAGCAAATACGCCATTCCACGGCTTAGGGTGGCGTGCTTTATTCCTAATCTTTCCCTTGTATTCGGGAAGAGCTCGTAGACTCTGCGGCGTCCCGTTTTATGTGTGTCCCACTCTGTTTCCCATGTATTCACCAGCCATCTTTTACGACAGCCTTTATCGGTGATATCTTCTCTTATGATTGCTCTTACTTTCTGCCTTAAGCCCATCTTCATCCAGTGTGTTGTACCTCGATACCTGACGGTAATGTCGAATGGAATGTTTTGCTTCAGGATACGTATGTGCAATTCTAGTGTACATTGAAGTCGCCGCCCTGCAATACTGTATAACGTCACAAGATGAAGCTAAATGAAATGGCGCAAGCCACTGATAAAGCGTAGATAAGAGGTGATTTTGAAAATAAAATATCTCGAGTTGGGATTGTGTGTTACAAAAGCGTTTGAAAAAGTAATTGGTGGCATACTTTTAGAGGTGAAAAACATGCATAGTCTAACAGTTACTTTCATTGACTACTGAGGCCGAAGTCCTATGTTACTTTCCTGTTATCCACCTTATATCCTTGGGACGTGAGGACAAGTTGTGACGGGATATAATGAGCCACCCCCCATGAACCATGGACCTTGCCGTTGGTGGGGAGGCTTGCGTGCCTCAGCGATACAGATGGCCGTACCGTAGGTGCAACCACAACGGAGGGGTATCTGTTGAGAGGCCAGACAAACGTGTGGTTCCTGAAGAGGGGCAGCAGCCTTTTCAGTAGTTGCAGGGGCAACAGTCTGGATGATTGACTGATCTGGCCTTGTAACATTAACCAAAACGGCCTTGCTGTGCTGGTACTGCGAACGGCTGAAAGCAAGGGGAAACTACAGCCGTAATTTTTCCCGAGGACATGCAGCTCTACTGTATGATTATATGATGATGGCGTCCTCTTGGGTAAAATATTCCGGAGGTAAAATAGTCCCCCATTCGGATCTCCGGGCGGGGACTACTCAAGAGGACGTCGTTATCAGGAGAAAGAAAACTGGCGTTCTACGGATCGGAGCGTGGAATGTCAGATCACTTAATCGGGCAGGTAGGTTAGAAAATTTAAAAAGGGAGATGCATAGGTTAAAGTTAGATATAGTGGGAATTAGTGAAGTTCGGTGGCAGGAGGAACAAGACTTTTGGTCAGGTGATTACAGGGTTATAAATACAAAATCAAATAGGGGTAATGCAGGAGTAGGTTTAATAATGAATAAAAAATAGGAGTGCGGGTTAGCTACTACAAACAGCATAGTGAACGCATTATTGTGGCCAAGATAGACACAAAGCCCATGCCTACTACAGTAGTACAAGTTTATATGCCAACTAGCTCTGCAGATGATGAAGAAATAGATGAAATGTATGACGAGATAAAAGAAATTATTCAGGTAGTGAAGGGAGGCGAAAATTTAATAGTCATGGGTGACTGGAATTCGTCAGTAGGAAAAGGGAGAGAAGGAAACATAGTAGGTGAATATGGATTGGGGGGAAGGAATGAAAGAGGAAGCCGCCTTGTAGAATTTTGCACAGAGCATAACTTAATCATAGCTAACACTTGGTTCAAGAATCATGAAAGGAGGTTTTATACATGGAAGAACCTTGGAGATACTTAAAGGTATCAAATAGATTATATAATGGTAAGAGAGAGATTTAGGAACCAGGTTTTAAATTGTAAGACATTTCAAGGGGCAGATGTGGACTCTGACCACAATCTATTGGTTATGAACTGTAGATTAAAACTGAAGAAACTGCAAAAAGGTGGGAAATTAAGGAGATGGGACCTGGATAAACTGAAAGAACCAGAGGTTGTAGAGAGTTTCAGGGAGAGCATTAGGGAACAACTGACATGAATGGGGGAAAGAAATACAGTAGAAGAAGAATGGGTAGCTCTGAGGGATGAAGTGGTGAAGGCAGCAGACGATCAAGTAGGTAAAAAGACGCGGGCTAATAGAAATCCTTGGGTAACAGAAGAAATATTGAATTTAATTGAAGAAAGGAGAAAATATAAAAATGCAGTAAATGAAGCAGGCAAAAAGGAATACAAACGTCTCAAAAATGAAATCGACAGGAAGTGCAAAATGGCTAAGCAGGGATGGCTAGAGGACAAATGTAAGGATGTAGAGGCTTGTCTCACTAGGGGGAAGATAGATACTGCCTACAGGAAAATTAAAGAGACCTTTGGAGAGAAGAGAACCACTTGTACGAATATCAGGAGCTCAGATGGCAACCCAGTTCTAAGCAAAGAAGGGAAAGCAGAAAGGTGGAAGGAGTATATAGAGGGTTTATACAAGGGCGATGTACTTGAGGACAATATTATGGAAATGGAAGAGGATGTAGATGAAGACGAAATGGGAGATAAGATACTGCGTGAAGAGTTTGACAGAACACTGAAAGACCTGAGTCAAAACAAGGCCCCGGGAGTAGACAACATTCCATTAGAACTACTGATGGCCTCGGGAGAGCCTGTCATGACAAAACTCTACCATCTGGTGAGCACGATGTATGAGACAGGCGAAATACCTTCAGACTTTAAGAAGAATATAATAATTCCAATCCCAAAGAAAGCAGGTGTTGACAGATGTGAAAATTACCGAACTATCAGTTTAATAAGTCACAGCTGCAAAATACTAACGCGAATTCTTTACAGACGAATGGAAAAACTGGTAGAAGCCGACCTCGGGGAAGATCAGTTTGGATTCCGTAGAAATGTTGGAACACGTGAGGCAATACTGACCTTACGACTTATCTTGGAAGAAAGATTAAGAAAAGGCAAACCTACGTTTCTAGCATTTGTAGACTTAGAGAAAGCTTTTGACAATGTTGACTGGAATACTCTCTTTCAAATTCTGAAGGTGGCAGGGGTAAAATACAGGGAGCGAAAGGCTATTTACAATTTGTACAGAAACCAGGTGGCAGTTATAAGAGTCGAGGGGTATGAAAGGGAAGCAGTGGTTGGGAAAGGAGTGAGACAGGGTTGTAGCCTCTCCCCGATGTTATTCAATCTGTATATTGAGCAAGCAGTGAAGGAAACAAAAGAAAAATTCGGAGTAGGTATTAAAATTCATGGAGAAGAAGTAAAAACTTTGAGGTTCGCCGATGACATTGTAATTCTGTCAGAGACAGCAAAGGACTTGGAAGAGCAGTTGAACGGAATGGACAGTGTCTTGAAAGGAGGATATAAGATGAACATCAACAAAAGCAAAACGAGGATAATGGAATGTAGTCAAATTAAGTCGGGTGATGCTGAGGGAATTAGATTAGGAAATGAGACACTTAAAGTAGTAAAGGAGTTTTGCTATTTAGGGAGTAAAATAACCGATGATGGTCGAAGTAGAGAGGATATAAAATGTAGACTGGCAATGGCAAGGAAAGCGTTTCTCAAGAAGAGAAATTTGTTAACATCGAATATAGATTTAGGTGTCAGGAAGTCGTTTCTGAAAGTATTTGTATGGAGTGTAGCCATGTATGGAAGTGAGACATGGACGATAACTAGTTTGGACAATAAGAGAATAGAAGCTTTCGAAATGTGGTGCTACAGAAGAATGCTGAAGATAAGGTGGGTAGATCACGTAACCAATGAGGAGGTATTGTGTAGGATTGGGGAGAAGAGAAGTTTGTGGCACAACTTGACTAGAAGAAGGGATCGGTTGGTAGGACATGTTCTGAGGCATCGAGGAATCACAAATTTAGCATTGGAGGGCAGCGTGGAGGGTAAAAATCGTAGAGGGAGACCAAGAGATCAATACACTAAGCAGATTCAGAAGGATGTAGGTTGCAGTAGGTACTGGGAGATGAAGAAGCTTGCACAGGATAGAGTAGCATGGAGAGCTGCATCAAACCAGTCTCAGGACTGAAAACCACAACAACAACATAATGAGCCAAGAGGAGCCAAACCGAGAGCTTCTTAAATAAATAATCAGAGACCTTGTGACTAACTGCTTAACTGATGACAGGCTTTCAACATTTTAATTAATTTAATTATGTTCAGTTAGTTCATCTAGAAGACACATGTAGTCTACATAAATAAGTGCTTCCACTTCTACTACAAATAATAACTACTAAAAGTGGTTATTATGTTAGTAGTCGTAATTTAATGAAAAACGGCTATCATGAAAACAACCGACGCAATCAGTGTGAGCTAGCATGGTGGCAGTCAGGTCAAGACTGTCGATGGAGAAACGAGCAGAATCGTGAACAATTAATCGAGAGACCTCTTTTGAGATTCAAAAGGAATCGAATACACATAAGGAAACAGATAACTTTGAAGAATGCAGCAGCTTGCTTTTAGATTGATCTTCAGTAATCCACTCGCATTCTGTAAAATTCCAGCTCCACTTTGGTGTTAAGAACAAGGTTTAAATCCTACTAGGCTAGAAATGGCTGTTCAATGGAAAATAAACTTTTTTCCATTATTGAATATGATCAGTCTCCGTCGTTTTCGATGAAAATAGCCGTCTTCCTGTTCAAACACCGAATGACTTATGCACCACACAGTAATGTGTAATGTGTCAGCTTGCTGTTGTTCCTGGGATTTAGCAAATGTGCGGGAGTATACAAGCAAAATTCCAATTGGATATGACTATTATTGCGATAGTTACGTAGTACAACTGATGCATTATGTCTATAAAAATACCTTTACTCATATGAACAACATATCTAATTTCATCAGGCATTGTTTAATACTATTACTCTTACACTGAGGCCAATCCGCCAGGTTAGCCGAGAACCCTAATGCGCTGCTTACTGGACTCGGGTAGGTGCGCTGGCCCCAGATCGAATCCACCTGGCGGATTAACGACTAAGGGCCGGTGTGCCAGCCAGCCTGGATGTGGTTTTTAGGCTGTTTTGCACGTCCCAATACGTGAATACTAGGCTGGTCCCCATGTCCCGCCTCAGTTAAACGACTCGCACTCTTTCATAGCTTACACTAGACACAGACAGCTGGGTTTCACTACCTCCATTCCGGGGGGGGGGGGGGGGGTGATTCCAAGAAAGAAGGCATCCAACCATCCCTTCAACTAACCATGCCAAATCCGACCTTAATTATGCCAACCCTGCGAAAACTGCAGGACAAAGGCACAAGCAAAAGAAGAAGAAGAAGAAGAAGGCTGTTACACTGAGGCCAAGGGCCAGAGCTCTATTAATGGATCACCACGCCAGTTCAAATGGCAACCTACCGCAGTGATGCTCCCAAGCGCCATTTATCTGAATTTTCTGGTGACAGCATTAAAATAACTGTCGCTTCTCATACCATCACTTTTCAAGCAAAACCATCATTAAATAACCATTCTTGAAGCTTAATTCTATCTGATTGTTAGTGCAGTTACGAGATACGAAGTAAACAAAATTACTTTTTACAAAGCTGAAATGGTGGTCTAGTGGGAAGAGCATTAATCTTCGGCCGTGGAGGTCCCTGGTTCAATCTCAGTTAGGGAAGAGGGCATTTTCCCTCGTTCTAGTCCCCTACGAGCGGCCCCTGTTCCACTCAGCCTGCTATCATATGAGTAAGGGGAAATATCCAGGGGGCGAAAGGTGGCCAGACGGATGGACCCGCCATCCTGCTCCTCCCAATGCCGCGGCGCGCAAAGGCTGTGCTCAGCCTGCAGGCAGGCCATGCAGTCCTAAGCATTTATTGACAAAGGTGAAGTCTCTGGTGCAAGCCACCGACCGCTTGTCTAGGAACCACCAGAAATGTAGTAGTTCTATTTCCATACAAAACTGTGTCTGGTAACAATTTCTGTTTGCACCCAAAACACTGGCATTTCTGCCAGGTGTCACCTACTCAGCGCAGGCCAACCAATGGATTCGGTCCCTCATATATGAGAATGAGGTAGCTTACTTCTGCTTTAAAGCAGCAATTTTAACAGGCAGCAGTGTTGTGTGTTTCGTCTGTTTCGGGTAGATACCGTCCCAGCACCACTGTTCGAGAGATGTCGGCCGCAACGCTCCTTTTCCCCATCTTTCCATTTAGAACATCGGAGAGAGTTGAGCCTGTGAAGAGAGACAATGCGACACATGACTGGTCATTTATTGTGTTGCAGTAGGAACTGATTCCCGTAAAGATTACACCGAAGACAGCGGTAGCGGGGATTGGCGCAGCGTCGGCCCTCCGTCGCTGCTGGCAACCAGCCGGTGCTGTGGCGGGGGCGGTGTTCCGTGTGGCGGGCAGCGGGCAGCGGGTGGCAGCAATGCCAGCGAGGCGTGAACCCAGCACCGCGCTCTATGTCCAACCACTGCTCACCAGGAAAACGCAACGCTGGCCACTGCTCGCCTAGTCGTAGTTCACACTGATGTTCACATCGCACGGCACGCTCACACTGCGTTAAGTCAGCGACTTCCATCTACACAAAAGCGACAGACGAACATCAACTACGAGGGAGATCAAAGGCCATGAAATGCAAACCTTATTCTGAATTGTTTTACTCTACTTGTTCCTTGCAACATTCCACACTATAGTGAGTACCTCTTACAAACTTCCAGGACTGCCTTCAGTTATCAATACTCATTCTCGTTTGTTTACTACTGCTTCCACTTTTATTTACCTCTGCATGCAGAAGTAGTCTTTGTTGCAGTTAATAATAGAATTTTAGCCGGCCGCTGTGGCCGAACGATTCTAGGCGCTGCTGCTACGGTCAGAGGTTTGAATCCTTCCTCAGGAATGGATGTGTGTGATGTGCTTAGGTTAGTTGTGTTTAAGGAGTTCTATGTCTAGGGGTCTAATGACGTCAGATGTTAAGTCCCATAGTGCTTAGAGCCATTTGAACCATACCAGAATTTTAGTTTAGCGGAACATCGTAGTTTCCACAGCGGACACGATCTGTTTGTTGGCATGTGATGCCTTTACACTGGCTGTCATGAAAACGAAGGAAGGAAAGAAAATGGATCTTCGCAGGTTGAACAACAAAGTTAGCGGATGTTCTCGTTATGAAACACTGTCAATACAGCCCAGATAATTTTCGTTCCATTTTAAGTAAAAGAAAGTTTTTCAGGCGTCTCAAAGTTTATCACGTCACATCTCCAGAACGGCGCGTCATACAATGATATAATTTTGCAGGTGCATTCAGTGGTACACGTGGGCACTGTCTACAAATTACTTTACGAACATAGTCGGTAGTACAGAAGCAATAAATTAAAACGTCATGTCTGATGCTTTGGTTTTACGGATGGAAAGTGGAAATATAATAAGAGTTTAATCTTTTCATCATTTTGTGGAAGGTATAAGGGAGAAAATTTCCACAAATGTTTTAAATTATGTGTAAAGTTCGTTGCAAGTTGCTAAATACTCTCATTCCCAAATAATGGATGAATAAACTCCCGGTATTTGTGCACCGTCAGCTATACTGCCTCAATACAAACAAAAACTTTCAAGAACTTGTCTTATTGTGTTTAGCTTTTGATGCAGTATTATACGTCTTAATGAGTAGGTTATACGACTTCTGGTATAGATTATTCCACCCATTCAGTTCCAGAGATAATCAAGGGGAGTTACAAATTCGAATATTGCCTAGGGTTTCCTGTCACGTTTTTTTACACTCATGTGTAATCGACAGTCTTGGTTAACATGAAGAAGTTCCGCCCTACCTCTATGTTTCTTAAATTTCTATATTTTCATATAAACCAACATTCGTGGGATATCCTTTTGTGCAGATGATCCGATGAGGGTTACATACTTTTGCCTGTTTGGTCTCGTTAGGAGAATGTAACACCTTATGACCAGTGCCACATTATTGGAGATTTGGTGTTTCTGGCAACAAACAACCAGTGGGTTCATAGCAAGCGAGGAAGCCAAGTGTCAATAAAGAAACTCTGATGTATAGGGCACTAACAACATTGCCCCGCTTTGCACGTGTAGCACTAACAATCTGCTGCCGGACGACTTTGGTGGCGTAGCAGTAATAAATCATACAGACAAATCGTCATCGTGGCCCGATCAATCTATTAGTAGTGAAAACCGTATCATGATCCCTACAGTGGTTCCTGAGTTGGCCTTCACTTTTAAAAAACGAAACAAAAAAAGGAAACAAGCGGCATTGGGCTTTAATTTATTGTGTGTGTAGATAATGACCTAATCATGGTTGTGCGAGTCTTCGACGTGCTTATAAAAGGGATGAAACATGCAATACGTGGTATGTTGATTATTATGCTATATTTTTTCATAATGTGGGGCCACAGTCATAATATATTTCTTTAAAGTCATTACCGCCATTAGCTTGTTTTTATTTGCAGTGCTACATTTCCACGATCTTGATTTCGGCTTTAAAGTGCCATTATCAAGCGTTTTAATGTTATACATTGCGTAAGATGGCATACTGTCGTATTTAAAATACACTATTAGCCACGTTGTCTAAGGGTCAATATTTCTAGTAAAAGCCTACTGCTTTGTTTTATCACTGAGTATACCATCTTGACTCAAGATGGTTTACTCAGTGATAAAATAAAGAAGTAGGCTTTTACTAGAAATATTGACCCTTAGACAACGTGGCTAATAGTGTATTTTAAATACGACAGTATGCCATCTTAGGCAATGTAGAACATTAAAACACTTGATAATCTACATCTACATCTACATTTATACTCCGCAAGCCACCCAACGGTGTGTGGCGGAGGGCACTTTACGTGCCACTGTCATTACTTCCCTTTCCTGTTCCAGTCGCTAATGGTTCGCGAGAAGAACGACTGTCTGAAAGCCTCCGTGCGCGCTCTAATCTCTCTAATTTTACATTCGTGATCTCCTCGGGAGGTATAAGTAGGGGTAAGCAATATATTCGATACCTCAACCAGAAACGCACCCTCTCGAAACCTGACGAGCAAGCTACACAACGGTGCAGAGCGCCTCTCTTGCTGAGTCTACCACTTGAGTTTGTTAAACATCTCCGTAACGCTATCACGGTTACCAAATAACCCTGTGACGAAACGCGCCGCTCTTCTTTGGATCTTCTCTATCTCCTACGTCAACACGATCTGGTACGGATCCCACACTGATGAGCAATACTCAAGTATAGGTCGAACGAGTGTTTTGTAAGCCACCTCCTTTGTTGATGGACTACATTTTCTAAGGGCTCTCCCAATGAATCTCAACCTGGTACCCGCCTTACCAACAATTAATTTTATATGATCATTCCACTTCAAATCGTTCCGCACGCATACTCCCAGATATTTTACAGAAGTAACTGCTACCAGTGTTTGTTCCGCTATCATATAATCATACAATAAAGGATCCTTCTTTCTATGTATTCGCAATACATTACATTTGTATAATGGCACTTTAAAGCCGAAAATCATGATCGTGTAAATGTAGCACTGCAAATAAAAAACAGTCTAATGGCGGAACTGACTTTAAAGAAATTATGCTAGATGTAACAGCTTAAAAACATTTGAGGTACCTTCTATTGAATAAGAACGCTAGTAACCATGGGCGAAGTATAAGATCCTTGGATGTTTGATCTCACATCTGTGATACTTCTATTTATTGACACGTTCATTTGCATCCGTAATCTGCAAAGCACTGTACGGTGTATGTAGAGGACACACAGTGTACCAGTACCGTTTTTCCACCCTTCCCATTCCATCCGCAGATGGTACGGAAAGGAAACATCATCTGTATGATCCCCAATTTCTGTAACTGTAGAGTCGTTGTTACACGATGTATATGTGGGAGGGACGAGGGCTCTAGAGCTTATTTGGAAGGTAATTTTTTAAAAACTTAAGACGACTTAGTCACATCAAGTTGTTCTATGTTTAAGAGAGAAAAGCGTGTTTTTATGGCGTGATAGTGCTTTACGGGCTGAAGAAGATGATTTGATGTTTTTATATACCTCTAAACTTTCATAATACAGTAGCACATAAACTGATGGTGTTTGTAATCTCCTTTTACAGATTGATGCATAGGTTGGCAAATCCAAATACTCAAAGAGTGCTACTTTTTGAGGTGCCAATGTAATCACACGTCCTCAGTAGAAATTAATTCGAGTCGTGTTTTGTGAAAGGAGAAGGAACTCGGTAACGGTGTGTAAGTGTACACCGGCTCCGTGCGGAGATCCTTCGGCGCAACGCTATGGGCCCTTCTGGCCGCCAGAAAATGGCCAATAAACGAAAATATTCCCTGTGCTGGGCTGGAGCGCTTTCCCATTTTACGCTCTCGCCGGGTAGCAGAGGCGGGCCGTGTCGTTTCAGCAGCTTCCCGCGTCTCCGAGGCGGCCCTCCACAGTATCTTGCAACTGCAGCACGCTCCACAATGTGGGTCCAAATCCCCCCATATTGCCAGCGGTCCCCGGAGGGCGTCTTCATGTGGCTGACCCAGTCCGCCGTCTGCATGTACAAATCTTGGATACTCAGCTTCTGTAAACACCTCCCTGAGTGAAATACGAGCAAAATATTCGCATTTTTATTGTGGCTAGAAAGTGCTGCTGTACCCTGCCTTATTTCTTCCCTGTTTTTAGAAAAAAGAAACAGGAAGACCACTCAAAATAATAAATGAAAATCTGTGAATGGCTCTTAAGAGCAACGGAGGAGGACAGCGTATCTTATCCTGGTGACGAATGGAGGTGATACGATAAGTTATTGCGAGAACTTCTAAAATAGAACTCCTGATTATTGGAGAATAAGAACAGCAAGACATACAGACTCTTACACACCTCTTTATTTCTGTTGGACATGCACTACTTGCGAAAATCTATTACTCAAACAAACGGATAAAAATCTAATCTGTTTACATTACTTCATTGTATTATTTGTCATAACCCGCCAGGTAGCCGAGAGCGTTAACGTGCTGCTTCCTGGACTCGGATAGGCGCGCCGGCCCCGAATCGAATCCGCCTGGCGGATTAACGACGACGGCCGGTGTGCCGGCCAGCCTGGATGTGGTTTTTTGGTGGTTTTCCACATCCCACTAGGTGAATACCGAGCTGGTCCTCACGTTCCGCCTCAGTTACACGCGTTGCGGAAATTTGCCACACGTTCGCAAGATTTCACGATTTACACTACATGCAGACAGCTGGGGTACACTAATTCCGTCCTGGGGGGTATGGGGTGGCGGCAGGAAGGGCATCTGGCCACCCCTAAAACTAATCTTGCCAAATCCGTTCTAACCACGCCGACCTTGAGATCGCTGCGGAACCATGGCGTAAGCGAAGGAAAGAAAGAAAGAAAGAAAGAAAGAATTGTATTATTTATCATAAATATAAAAGTGCTGACAATTAGAGGTCCACTAATTATAAAAAACAATGTTCTTTGCACGGATGACTATTCCTAAAACAATTAAGCGCCACTTATCGCTGGAATGTCAATAACAACATCCAGATACATATCCCGCCGGTTATAAGACAATGTACCGCTGTTAGTGATACTCTTTCCTGTTCCACTCGCAAAGTGAGAGAGGAAATAACGATTGTTTATATGCTTCCATACGAGTCCTGTTTTCTGTTATCCTGTCATCGCAGTCCTTACACGAAATTTATGTTGATGGCGCTATGATCATTTTGTCGTCTTTCGCAAGTACCGGCTCTCTAAACTTTCTCAGTAGGTTTCCGCAAAAACAAGGTCGTCTTCTCTCCTGCTATCCTCATCTGAATTCACGGAGCATTTGCGTAAAATTCACATCTTGATTGAACCTACTTGTAACAAATCTAGCTGCACGTTCTGACTTGCTTCGATGTGTTGCTTGAGTCAAACCTGAACGGGATCCAAAACATTCGAGAAGTACTCAAGAATGGGTCGCACAAGTGTTCTGAAAACGGTCTCCGCTGTAAAAGAATTACACTTGTCTAGAAGTCTCCAAACAAACCGAAGACGGCCATTTCCCTTCCCTACAAACGATTTTAAGCGTCCGTTCTATTTCATGGCGCTTTACAACGTTACGCATAGATATTTAACAGACGTGACTGTGCCAATCTTCACACCACTAATTCTGTATTCAAACACTGCATGATTCTTTCTCTTCTCATTTTCATTAACTTATATCTTCATTAACTTATACTCTTCCGCATTTAGAGCACTCACAGACTACACATTCACGTTCAATACAGAATCATCAGCGAACAAACGCAGTCTGCTGCTCACGCCTATTTGTCAGTTCTTTAAGGCATACAGAGACAAGGAAGGCTCTGTTACACCTCCGTGGGGAACTCCTGAAGATACCTGTGTCTCTGATGAACATTCGCCGTCAAGGATTACATAAAACGTCTTCTAGTCACTCACATGTGTAGATCATATTCCTTATTCTCAGACCTTCGTTAGCAGTCAGCAGTGTGGCACTGTGTCAGAGGCTTTCCAGATATCTGGAAAAATGAAATCTCTCTGTTGTCCTCCATCCATGATTCGCAGGATAAGGAAAAGACGAGTTTCGCAAGAGCGATGCTTGACGTCGGTCAGTATGTTAAAAATAATATTTTGTTCCAATATGCAAAATCCAGAATGCAGTGGCAAATAATTGAATGCGACTAATTAAAAAATTATGATACGTGTACATGTTTCTCAACAGCAGCTGTCTTCATCGAGAAGACAGATACCTTTAGATCATTTCTAAGTAAATGCCTTATTTATTTTCAACAGTGGAGCCTTTTGTAAAGTTACACTCACATTCAAGAAGGGCTCGATTAAAATCCCCGTTCGGTCATGTCATGCCAATGTACGCCTACAGTAGTTTCCAAAAATCGATTAAGGAGAATGCCGGAACGATTCTTTCCGAAAAGCGATGTGGTATCCGACCTAGAGTTTAATCTCTAAGGATGGAGTGGTCGACAGGATTCTAAAGCCTCGTTTCTTTGTATGGGTGTGTAGGCTGCTGCAATACGTGAATAGCCGACCGGAGTGGCTGAGCGGTTCTAGGCTCTACAGTCTGGAACCACGCGACCGTTTCGGTCGCAGGTTCGAATCCTCCCTCGGTCATGGACGTGTGTGATGTCCTAAGGTTAGTTAGGTTTGAGTAGTTCTACGTCTAGGGGACTGTTGACTCATATGTTAAGTCCCATAGTGCTCAGAGCCATTTGAACCTAACTGAAATGTACTTGCTGTACCACGATGACTGTCTAGTTATTCGACCCATGAAACTGAGAGCTCTATTTAGACGCTAGTTGTACCTAATCCAGGCACCACTAAGTTACCGTTCTTCACCTTTTTTCTCCTGTTATTCACTCGAATGAATACATAAGAACCATGTTATGGCCGTAACATGACAGGATTCCTTGCCAGTGGCATGTTCCAGCGACATTTGTAATTACTTGTTCTTCCTCTCTAAGGAGGTGTTCGTGTCGGGACAGACAGACCTTAACACGTGTAAGAAAACCAGGTTATAAACCCACCGCAGATAATGCTAATTTTATTGCTAGCGATAGCTACTAATAGCCATTACTATGTGCTACAAGATACGTACATGATGGAAAATAAGAAACTAGTCTCTCTCGTCGTCCTCTCCGACAGTTAACTAATGGCGTAGAAGATGCACGCAGAATAAGTCTAATGTACTTTTAATCGATAAACTTACCATATCTACAGTACGCTATCTGATCAAAAGTATCCTGACAGTCATGTGTAATGTGGAATTGACCACCAGATGTGACGAGAGGCACACTCTTCAGTATAAAAGGAGGCGGGGACTGCTATGACTTCAATAGAGTACCAGCAAAAGCAGCATGGGTCGGTCATCAAGGGCTGAATGACTTCGAACATTGACTAGTCACTGGACGTCAACTACACTGCTGGCCATCAAAATTGCTACACCAAGAAGAAATGCAGATGATAAACGGGTATTCATCGGACAAATATAGTATACATGAACTGACATGTGATTACATTTGCACGCAATTTGGGTACATAGATCCTGAGAAATCAGTACCCAGAACAACCACCTCTGACCGTAATAACGGCCTTGATACGCCTGGGCATTGAGTCAAACAGAGCTTGGATGGCGTGTACAGGTACAACTGCCCATGCAGCTTCAACACGATACCACAGTTCATCAAGAGTAGTGACTGGCGTATTGTGACGATCCAGTTGCTCGGCCACCATCGACCAGATGTTTTCTATCGGTGAGAGATCTGGAGAATGTGCTGGTAAGGGCAACAGTCGAACATTTTCTGTATCCAGAAAGGCAACATGCGGTCGTGCATTATCCTGCTGAAATGTAGGGTTTCGCAGGAATCGAATGAAGTGTAGAGCCACGGGTCGTAACACATCTGAAAAGTAACGTCCACTGTTCAAAGTTCCGTCAATGCGAACAAGAGGTGACCGAGACGTGTAACCAGTGGCACCCCATACCATCACGCCGGGTGATACGCCACTATGGCGATGACGAATACACACTTCCAACGGGCGTTCACCGCGATGTCGCCAAACACGGATGCGACCGTCATGGTGCTGTAAACAGAAGCTGAATTCATCAGAAAAAATGACGTTTTGCCATTCGTGCACCCAGGTTCGTCGTTGAGAACAGCATTGCAGGCGTTCCTGTCTGTGATGCAGCGTCAAGGGTAACCACAGCCATGGTCTCCGAGCTGATAGTCCATGCTGCTGCAAACGTCGTAGAACTATTCGTGCAGATGGTTGTTGTCTTGCAAACGTGCCCATCTGTTGACTCAGGGATCGAGACGTGGCTGCACGATCCGTTACAGCCATGCGGATAAGATGCCTGTCATCTCGATTGCTGGTGATACGAGGACGTTGGGATCCAGCACGGCGTTCCATATTACCATCCTGAATCCACCGATTCCATATTCTGCTAACAGTTATTGGATATCGACCAACTCGAGGAGCAATGTCGCGATACGATGAACCGCAATCGCGATAGGCTACAATTCGACCTTTATCAAAGTCGGAAACGTGATGGTACGCATTTCTCCTCCTTACACGAAGCATCACAACAACGTTTCACCAGGCAACGCCGGTCAACTGCTGTTTGTGTATGAGAAATCGGTTGGAAACTTTCCTCATGTCAGCACGTTGTAACTGTCGCCACCGGCGCCAACCTTGTGTGAATGCTCTGAGAAGCTAATCATTTGCATATCACAGCATCTTCTTTCTGTCGGTTAAATTTCGCGTCTGTAGCACGTCATCTTCGTGTTGTAGCAATTTCAATGGCCAGTAGTGTAAGTGACAAATCCAGTAGTGAAACCTAAAACATTATAAAGCTGTCCAAGTCGAGTGTTGGTGATGTAACTGTGAAGTGGAAACGTGAAGGAACAACCACAGTTGAACTAAGACCAGGCAGACCTCATGTATTGAAGAAATGGGACTGTCGAGTATTGTAGTGGGTGGTTTTAAAAAAATCGCGTGGAATCAACGGAAGAAATCACTCGTGATTTCCAAAGTTCTGTCAGAATTGCAGTTAGCACTATGACTCTGATTAGGGAGTTAAAAACAATGGGGTACAACAGTCGAACAGTTCCTCATAAGCAACTCATATCTGTAGTCAAAACTAAGCGACCCTTGATGTGCTGCAAAGTGCGATGCTACTGGACAGTCGATGACGGGAAGCGAGTGATTGTTAGTGACGAATGATACTATATCCTGTGGTAATAAAATGGCACGGTCCGAGTGTGGCGAATGTGCGGTGCCAACATTGAAGTACGATGGGAGTGGTGTCAAAATATGGGGGTATTTTTCATGGTTAGGGTGACGTCCAGTTATTGCTCTTAAGAAAACGCTAAATGCGAAATGATGTGAACACCTTCACAGCATTATGTGCTGCATACATGAGAATAACATTTCGGATATGGCAGCTGGTTGCATCTGCGTGAGAATGTACCCTGTAGAAAAGTAGCATCTGTGAGGGAATAGTTTGTGACAATAACATTCCTGAAATGTACTGAACTGCCCAGAGTCCTGACCTGAACTGAATGTTAGACCTTTAGGATGAGATAAATCGGCGACTTCGCTCCAGACCTCAGCAACCAACATCGTTAACATCTGTGGTTTCGGCTGTAGGGAAGAATAGGCTGCCAATCCTTCAGAGATTCGGACATCTGACTAAAAGTGACCCCAGCGGAGTTCAAAGCGTTATAAAGACAATGGGTGGACAGAACCCGTATTAATGTCAGATGTCCGGGTGGTTTTTATCATATAGTGTATAAAGTTGTCATCACTATATGTACTTTGAAGTAATCTGGCCATCGTGAAAGGAAGGGAAACTCAGCGGCCTGCGAGAAAGCAGAAAGTCTGCACCGTCGCATGCGCGCACTGAAGACGGCACACGGGCAGAGTCGCGCGCTGCAGCAGCCCGGTGTTGCGTGACGCGCAGCCATATGTATGAGGCGCGGCCCACACGCCTGAATGCGGAACGGAGGAACAGCTGTCTGGCCGCCGTGTTCTCCGGACCACGTTCCATAAATTGAGACGGCAGCAGCAGCCGCCGCCGCTATTAATGACGTCGTGCGAGCCCGCGCTTGCTTTGCGGGGGGTCAGCTTCTCTCTCCTCCGCCACCATTGATTTCCCACGCTACTGCGAACACTTTACTTAGGTTTCTGACAATGGAAATCTCTCGGAATACTAATTTACTTGACACCAGTAAGCTCCCTACTCCCGTTTCTCCAGGCGTATTTTATGACGAACATCAGCGCACCTGATGACGGCAACGTGGTCGATTGCCGAAATTTTGTGTCCTATGCACACTCATACCAGGCTGTTCACCCGAGATTCATTTCGTCCTTACTCCTGAATCTTTAAGTTACCGTACACCCATGTATCAAACAGCAACGATGAGCATTCCGTAAGCAGTGCAACAATTGTTTTTCTCAACCAGTTTCGGCTGAAAACAGGCGTAGTTTGTTGTGGGATGTTTGGAGTACTTCCGCATCAACCGCTGTTGTTTCATGAATACCCGACAAGTGGCCTCGCTATATGTGGCCTTCAAAATGGCGTCTGTGATGGAGGTGAGCACCAGACAGAGAGCTGCCATTGAGTTTCTTTTGACGGTGACCCAGAGCATCGCAGACATTCATAGGCGCTTGCCTACGGAGATGTGGCAGTAAACAAAAGCACGGTGAGTCGTTGGGCGTGACGGCTGCCATCGTCGCAATAAGGTCGCACAAACATGTCCCATCTCCCGCACACCTATTGACCGCACACAGCTGTGTTGAAGAAACGACTTCAGCGCGTTCGCCACCACAAAAATGCGAATGAATCTCCATCACAACGCGAGGCCTCGCACAAGTCTGCGCAGTCGAAAGCAAGTCACAAAACTACGCTCGACTGTTCTTCCTCGTCCATCCTACATCCCAGATCTCGCTCCTTCCGACCTCCATCTCTTTGGCACAACGAAGGATGATAGAGAGGTTATTGAAGCAGCAAGATGTTGGCCCCGACGTCGACAAGTGCACTGGTACCATGCGGACGTATAGACCCTCCCAGTAAGGTCGCGTAAGGCCGTCGCATTGAACGGAGATTATGGTCCAAAACAGGGCTTTTAGACAAAAGGGTGAGGAGTGATATAGTGTATTGGCATCGTGAATAAAAACAACCTATCTTCAGAAAAAAATGTTTTTCATTACTTACTGAACGTCGTTCGTACAAACGTCCTGATTACAAAAGACTTAATGTGTTAAACATTTGATGTAGCCATGGAAGCGAGAAAAGTTTAGAAAAGGTTTAAAATTTTGTTTCAGGCTCTCTGAGAGTCACTCAGTGTTCTTATTCTCAAATCGTTCAACATCAGATTAACCCTTTTAATGAGTAGATTAGGACAGCATTTGAGTTTTCTAAGTTCGGTCTGTTATTATATGAGATACTGAAAATCATATTTTGTTGCCCCAGGAAGCCATCACAAAGGCAGCCTGTTATTGGGACTGAGCACAAAGAACTGGATAACCGTTTACTAACATAAATTAGTTGGAATCCCTTGAAGGCTTAAACACGTCACTGGTTTTCAATGACGTTAGCTGTATTTGGATCTCGAAATTAATCAGTGGTAACAGGTGAAAATTTGTGCCAGACCTAGTCTCGACCGGAAAATCCCGCTTAACGCAAGCGCTCGCCTTCACAACTTCGATCATCAGGGCACGCTTCCCATCCGACCCAAAATGACCAGCCTGTTACACACTACTGGTATAGCGTCACCTACCCACCAACCGTTCACTCATCATTTCGGATTCGGGATTTGGTGTGAATCCGCACCGAAAGTGTAGAGCTTTAGTCGTATATTGACACCAAATCAACTGGAAGACTTCCACTGAAAACACAAAATGGAAAAATCTCACAGCTCGCCCACCTCAAGTACCTGGGAGAAACTATCCAACCCACAAGATGGAATGCAGTATCCAATACAGAAAGAACATTAAAACTGCAAAATGCATGGAAACACTATAAGAAAAGCAATATCTCGTAATTCAAAACCACGACACTACAACACGGTTGTTTTACCAGAAGCCGTCTGTACGAAAGAAACCAAAGTTATTAAGGGGTTGACAAAAATACATGATACAGAGAAACAAGAACGAAAAATTCTTAGAAAAATCTACGGCGCTGTATTCCGAGACGGAACTGGTCAGACGACCTACAGAAGAACTCTACAAACACATAGATAACACGCAGATACATTTAGAAAAGATGCCTACCGTTCTGTGGATACATATTGTAACATGGCAACTACATTACGTAGTGCTGCGTAAATGTACCCTTCTGACTTTCACTTTCTTTTAAAAACATGCGTACCGTTCTATGGATACGTATTTAACATGGCAACTACATTACGTAGTGGTGCATAGATGTATCCTTCTGATTTTGACTTTCATTTAAAAACTTCAAGAATAATATGTATGGTAATAAAAGCGTAAGGGATTCACCCATAATTAAACTGAAACAATTCACGCCACGCATAAGACGACATGAACTTTTTTTTTATTGTCCAAACAAAGGTTACCGAGAGTACTTCGATGACATTGGGCAGGAGTACGTCAGAAAGATCTGTGAAGAAGGCTCTGACTCACATACACAGGGCAGGCGCCCGCACGCTTATACAAGGAAGCAAACCCTGCCAAAGGCATCTCGGGAGTAGAACACTTACAAGTGTGCGTCAACGCCTCAGAAACTGGGAGCTTTGCACATGCTGCGGGAGTATGCGGGACTGCACGAATTACATCTGTGCTTGAAGATGTGGTACTGGAAACAGTCGGACACTCTCCAGGATCTCAACAAGGATACTTGCTACACATGCTCCTCGAATGAAACACAGTAACTTTCGGAGAATAATGCATCCCAATGCAGTGTACTTATACTGTCTCCAACGAGTTCAGTATCTTAGTGAGACGGACTTAGGTCCTAACCTAAAGTTCTCTCAGAGGAGGCAACAAGCTGCAGGCAAACCTACATTTGACTGTAACATTTTATTTACAGGTGAATCCGGCTGTGTTTCATTGTCACAATTCTCACGTCTGGAGACATCGAGGCTCCAAACCATACGTTATGCGTGAGTCACCTCATCAGCGACGTTCCCCATTGAATATGTCGTTGTGGGTACCAGGTGACTGTCTTATTGGCCCATAAGTGATTCCACACAAACTCAGTAGACGGAATTTCCCTCAGTATCTACGGAATCAGCTTGCTGGATTGATTCGTTCCCCTAGAGGAACGACAGAAGATGCTGCACTTGCATGTTGGAGAACCAGATCATTTTGCTGCTATGGTGAAATGACATCTAAAGCACCGATATGGCCAGAGATGGGTTGGGCAAGGAGGACCTGTACTGTGACCTCCAGGATCACCTGATCCAACCTCAAGGGTTTACGTGTGTGGGACCACCCTAAAGGTGTACTGTACGCCACTCCGGTTAATATGGTTGAAGAATTGGGGCACAGAGTTGTCAGTGCCTGTTAAAAATTTCGAAATGATCCAGGCGCATCTGAAAGAATTCGAAGCTCATTGCGGCGACGGGTACAGGCTAGCATCTGTGTACAAGGACGACACTTTTAACACCTCCTGTAACTCTGAGTACCGTCACTTAACTGTTGCATCTTCCTTCTTAATAACACAGGCACTACAGTATAGTATTCATACGCCGATACCAGGCAGCGAATTTCAATTAAAATGCCCTCCCTCGTACGGGCATTGCACAACGCGTGTACGAGTACAAGTTGCGACGCAGGAACGAAGACATATGGAAGTTTGGGCCTGGCCCTGTGTTGTGCACGGATAGCCGATGCGATTAAGGCGACCGCTGCCGTAAAGCGGGAAATCCGAGCTTGAGTCCCGGTCCGGCACAAATTTTCACTGTCGTCATTCCCTTGCACAAGTAGTGGTTGTTTGTATTCGCAACTGCCAGTACATTTCATGTACCTTTCATAACTTTTTTAATGTTGCGCAATATTGTTGCATTTTCCTAAATGGGATGACGTTTACACAGAAATAAATCAGTGGTGGCTGGGAACAACAGGTCGCAATTATGAAAAAAAAATCGTTTTCGGGTTTACTGTGACATTTTTGCTTGACGTAGCGTGTACTTTCAACTGTAAGAGTTTATGCTATTAATTGTAATGTTTCCTGCATTCGCTTACGGAGCGATGGAGTAATGAATGTCATTATGCTCTGGATGGAGAACAGAGATTAGGGTTTAGCATCTCTTTCGTTACATTCCGGAATTGGGAAGGAAATCAATCTGGGCATTTTCAAAGAACCCATCCGGGTATATACGTTAAGTGATTCAGGGAAACCACGGGAGACTTAAATGTGGATGCATCGATTGGTATTTGAAGCGCCTTCCTTCTGAATGCGAGTGGAGTATTTTTCCAATGGGCCAGCTCACAGGTTTATACCTGTTAACGAGCCTTAATTTTTATGATTATGGTGATTGTTACATGACTTACGCTACAGATAAATCAGAATTGTTATATAGTCTTTCTGGGACACTTTTTATCCAAATTTTCAAAAAAATCTATCGTGACTATCTTCCACACAGTTACATTTGATTTCCCTGATTATCTCTCGTAAAATGTTGTATGGGCTCTACAGACCTGCTAAAATTGCAGCAGTGCCTATTACATTTAATTTCTCCTATTATCTCTCGTAAATTGCTGTACGGGCTCTCTTGTCCTGTTAAAATTGCAGCAGCGCCTATATTTCCTTTGATCTATGCTGGCATTACTGCTTTATAAAGTCTACAAATACTGAAGCAGCGTTCTAGCAAGCATCTCTCAAACGTATTGTATCCATTGCACTTTCATAAAGCTGCTTCACACCCAAGTCTTCCATCAGTCTTTGCAACAACTGAATTTTCAGTTATACCCCAATTTTCGTCGCTTGACAGTATTTACCTGTATTTAAGCAATGTGACGGACTCCAGAGGCTTACTATGAGGTGATTTCAAACTTTAAGTTTCATACGTCATCCAGTGTTAAGATCCATTGTGCAATAACAGTGGCGCTTTATTAGAAGAGAGGAATTCTGGTATTTCTGAAGACGCAGTTCTGTTGTGGTATGGATAATACGTGCGTCGCAGTGTGGTAGCGAAATGGTACAGCAGCTGGATACGGTCCACTACACGATCGTTTTTTGTCAAAACTGCCACGTGCCAATAATCAGAGTCTATTAAATAAAAAAATGCCACCAATGTAAAGTAATTCTTACCTACAAGTGACACTACAAGTATGGTTAAGATTATGTCAATGATTGCTGGGTCTAACTACCAAATTTATGTATTAGTTTCTCATTCTGGATGATTGTTTAAATGCGTAGTAGGGTATTCTCCCGATCACATGCGATGTAGAGGCCAGCTGAGCACGGTTCGGCCAATAGAGGGAGGGCAGTCCTCTTCAAAGGACAGACACCGCCACTACGCAGAGGAAGGAGAAGCCAGGAAGAATTTGGGACCAGTATATTGGGTGTGGGCCAAGCTCCGTTGAAGAGGCACCGTCCGTTTTTTTTTCATCCTAAATGACGGGAAGCTATTGTGTACTGTTTCGTAACACGGTGGGCCCACTGGCGCCAAAGAGTGTCATCACGACCTAACAGTGACAAGAAGCACAGTATCGCAATGCCCTGCATCCTGTAGGAAGCCTATATTCTGGGAACCGCTAGCCCTAGGATGGTGCGAAGGTATGGTCTCCGAAGTGGAGTGAGAGAAGAGGGCATCAGGCTCTTTTGTGCTTAAGAACATGGCGCCCGCAGCCATAAATCATATTCCACATTAATTGAATTGTCGTTGAGTCTGCTAAGAAACAGTAAGAGCAGCTACCACTGCATAATAAAGGGTGCGGCAGCGTCCATAATAGTATGTTATAAACACACCATCAGGAAGTAAGTGTAATTTATTTATTACCTCTTACGTTAATTAATAGTTAAACGTATGCCATTTACTGATGTGTAAGTCGCTGTCCATTGCGCGGATTACTTTTTGAATAAGGCTCCTGTCAAACGACGCCCCCTCTGCACAACATATTCATCTAGGTGGCGCTGGCAGCTTTCCATAACTCGGCGTAACGTATTCCCTGGGACACTGCCGACGGAAGTTCTGATGCGATCCTTCAAATCAGGAATGGTGGCACAACGTGTTCGGAGCACTTCTTGCTTTGCTTCAGGTAGCCCCAAAGGAAAAAGTTTGCACGTGAAAGGTCAGGTGAGTGAGGCGGCCAGGAAATGTCACCAAGACGGGAAATTACTCTACCGGGAAATGTCTGACGCAAGAAATCCATGCAAATGCTGGCCACCATTCCTGAGTTGAAGGATCCTACTATGAACGCTGCCGCACCCTGTACTAAGAAAATTGTGGAATGGGAGAGCTTAACTCACTTTCATGTATGTCGGAAAGGCTTAAGTGGCTGAAACGCAAAGTAATAGAGATGCTGGGAGTCATACGTTGTCTGCTTCTGGGGCCCAGTACTAAAAACATTCACAATAAGTTAAACTGAGTATGGAAGGGAAATTGTTGTATTGTTAGAACTGACTTAACTCGTCAACACTTGGAAGAATCTCTGTAATTGGAAACCAAATCATGTAGTAGGCTCACATTCCAAAATACAGAGTAAAACTTACGCTTCTTGTTGGGATCGCTCTGTGGAACTTACTTCCATCATCTGGCCTGCTCTGAATTCTGCTCTCCCTCAGGGCCCAGAATTGAAATGCATCATTACTTTTAGATTCTAGCTTCTGAGGGACAGCAGAATTCAGAACAGGCCAGATGACGCAAAATGTTCAGCCAACACCACGGCTGCTCAGAGGCCCCGCCAACGAAGGATGTACGCCGATGTTTCAGATTGACGTCAGGGTCTTCGCATTTTAAATTCAAATATATTTATTAGCGCCGGCCGAAGTGGCCGTGCGGTTAAAGGCGCTGCAGTCTGGAACCGCAAGACCACTACGGTCGCAGATTCGAATCCTGCCTCGGGCATGGATGTTTGTGGTGTCCTTAGGTTAGTTAGGTTTAACTAGTTCTAAGTTCTGGGGGACTAATGACCTCAGCAGTTGAGTCCCATAGTGCTCAGAGCCATTTTTTTTATTTATTAGCAATCCGGCGCTCAACCTGCTCTCAGTCAAGGTAATGGGTCCATGCATGATTCGTTCTGTAGTTCTTTCTCTCCTCTCTGAATAAAATTCAGCAATCATCGATAAATTTAATTGTTTCTCCAAATGTTGTGTAGACATTAATGTATTCATTTCAACCTTATTACCCGATCTTTGCTATGGTGTTGCTATTTTAATATCACTCTTCAAATGGTTGGTTGAAATGGCTCTGAGGACTATGGGACTTAACTGCTGAGGTCATCAGTCCCCTAGAACTTAGAACTACTTAAACCTAACTAACCTAAGGACATCACACACATCCATGCCCGAGGCAGGATTCGAACCTGCGACCGTAGTGGTCGCGCGGTTCCAGACTGTAGCGCTTAGAACTGCTCGGCCACCCCGTCCGGCAATACACTCTAACCTGTATTATAGTTTAGTGACTGTAACAGTTTCTTGTCTCTGTGTATTTTGTGTTTAGCTTGATGTCTACTGTGAATTGTAATCAATAATATTTTATAGTGAACATTGTTTCATTCAGATATTTATCATCTTCCAAATTACAGTCCCTACGTTTCACATATTCTAGGACCACTCCTGTTTAATAAACTAAATTCATTAATCATTGTTGTAAATATTATTGGAATAACAGTGGTCTCAGTGCAAAATATTAAAGTCAAAAATTAAAACGTTCTTGAGTGCATAAAAACATATATTACAAAGGTGATCGGTTTCAATGTGTTTGCAGATCATATTCAGACCATTCTCCAATGGCGGCAGGCAGATGTGGTTAACGTAGGAGGTACCTCTGTAGAAAGGTACCTGTCCCGTTCACCACCTTCGCCTGCCATCGTTGGAATATGGTCTGAAGATGGTCGCAAATAAAATGAAACCGGTCACCATTATAAAAAATGTTTTTATGTGACCTGAACTGTTTGAATTTTTAACTTTAAGAAATTAGCGCCAGAGATCGCGCAAGAGAGTTTGGTTCCGCCACCTCCACTGGCAGTGATTATTGAGAAGTTGTAGTGGGCAGTGCTTGTCGAGAGGTGGTAGTGGAGAGTAGTCGTTCAGATGCGGTGGTAGAGTGCTTGTCGTGAGGTCGGTGTGGAGAGTTGTTGTTGAGATGTCGTAGTGGAGAGTGCTTGTTCCATGTTTTATGCAGTTTTGATGGGCTAGACAGCAGATGTTGTTCGAAATGGAGATATTGTATCGATCAGAGTGCTTTTCGTCAATATATATGAAGGTAAAAAAATTCCCTTTTCTTTTTATTATTTCAGTGTCTTAAATAATGCGTCATTACAGGTTCAGTCAACAAAGCATCTGGCTTGTGTTCTTGTATTAGAGTGTAATCCTGGTTTTCTTCCGCAGTTATAGTATTTCTATTTTTTTAATTACTTCAATATAAATTGTACTTAAAATTTCTTATCTTATTGAAGAAGAACCGTGCCAGATGCGTACGTTGAATCACACTTCCACACACAGAACAGTTATACTTGTGTTTTGGTTTCGTAGGTTTTATAGTTGCTGGGGACTTAATTAATTAATTGTGTTAACGGAAATTTCGTTTTATCCTTTGTTGTTGTTCTATGCAGTCAGATTGCGTACAAATACTAGTCAGGGCCAACCGTTTACGAGACAGCGTAACCGGACTGTCAGCTACAAAAAAATTAAAAATATTTGCATACTTATTCAATTAAGCCCCCATGGAAGGTTCACCGTGAAATTCTGGTGGTATGTGGATCACACGCAGTGACGCATCCATCCGTAGTGGAATAATGCCAACAATTTGACCAAGGCCGCACAGATGTGCGACAGGGAAGGGAAGCGGTCGACATCCACCACATACAACACAGTCGAGGTAATCAAGCAAGTGACTCGCAGCAGACCAAGTTTTTCAACGATGACGTCGTTCGGAGAGCGGTTCTTGAATGGCTCCGTGCCCAAGGAGCAGATTTCAATCGTTGTTGAACTGAGTTTCCCGACCATTTGACCATTTGATGACTACACTGAAAAGTAGGTCATATAACTGTCACTTTGAAGTGTAGTGACTATGGCATTACCAACCAATAATGTTGTGTAACTAACTCTCTATAGTCCTTCGTAATTATCTGGCAATGGGGAACCGTGAGGCTCTTCATTATGGCCATTATATTCCTTTCATCCATACTTAAGCAGATGTGCCCCTCATTACAGCAAGTGAAAATACCATCTAACAATCCTTGCACTTTCACAAGACCGTCTATGGGCGATACTTCTCTGTAGACGAAGGCATGGACAGCGAATAGCTTGGTAACACTTCTGACGCTTTCTGATAAATCATTAAATTGTATTGAGCACATGTGTAGTGCTATTGTCCCTATCTGATAAATCGTTAAGGCTTATTGAGTACACTGCTGGTCCTATTACGCCTCTCTGGACGACAAGCGATGTTACTCTCGTTAGTGTTGAAAATTTGCCACCAGGTTTACCTGCTCTGTTAACCAGGGATTGGCTTACTAAAGAGCACAGGGGAAACATATATAGGACCTATGTAGTGGTAGCGCGAATGAAACGTCTATTTATTAAGACATAAAAACATTTTAACAAAAATAATTCACCTTGATCATCATTGCAATTCAGCATTAAGAAGAAATACAGCAGAAGAAACATACTACAGATTAAATAAATGCATAACTAACGCTGAACGGTCATCGTAGTTTGCCGAATTTCGCCGACGAAAAAGAAACGTAGGTATGAGCAATTAGCCTGGCTTCTAAAGAGAAAGAAAAGGCTTTTGGCAAGCAATTATTATCTGAGTATTAGCCGCGTAGAGAATTAACAAGAAGTAGGGCATCCTCATAATACTTACCATACATGTGTTCTACAATGGAAATGAAAATTGGGTTAGTGTAGTTCAAAGGAGTATAGGCATTAAGCATTCCAAGAGACAAGTAACTTCCAATACATTCAAAATTCTAGGGAACAGGAAAATTGAGAAATTTCATATGCAGGGTAATATTCAAATCTTGGTTATTTCAGGATACAAATTATCCCCATTGGCGTTGTACTTGGATGAATGGTGCAGCAGAAACAGATTTTAATGTCTCTGACTAGAAGCAAAATTCCAAGAACAAAAGATAGTAATTTCACAATCCACAGATGATTTAGCCTTTCTTACTGAAGAAATGAATACTTGACCATGGAAAAGATTGCTCAGTTGTTTTAAGAAGAATTAAAGCTTAAATTAAGTGAAGTATCCTACTAATAGTTTAGCTTTCAGAGAACGAAGAAGACGAACTACCAATGCTGCAGTTCAGAAAGACGAATAAAACCAAGAAAGCGTAGAAATCTCGACTTGCATGGTGAACTGAGACTTTTTGCAGATATAAAATCAATTTTCCTGAAGCACTGAGAGACAAGAGAGGAAAAACTTGCGGTAGCTATGCGTCTAGAGAATGGCGCTGCATGAAAATAATTTGTGGCCAACGGACACCCTGAGAAGAAACAATTGAAGCACCATGACGTGTAACTATGCACAGCAGTGACTGTATGCAAATAAACAGATAATTAAAAGGACCATACAAAACAAAAATAAGAGATAATGGGAGCTTGAAATGTAAGGATCAAAAGCAGTGGCTCAGGTGAGAACATACAGAATAATGGAACTACCTGAGAGGAAGCTCTGTTCAAAACTTCCATTCGTAAACAACTGACATTGCAGCGAAAATGACAAGCCACTCGCCGTTTACACATTATAAAACACAAACTTAGGAATGGAAGGGGAGACAGTGTGAAGATAGTAAGACAATACCGAAACATTTTTCGGTTTTCTTTATGAAAATATACAGAATGGAGGAAACAGGCGATTTTCTTCTTAAAAACAACAATTATCGTTCTGTATGATCTTCCGATGCTGGTAATGTATTTAGTATTACTAACATAGACTTCAGTCTGTTCTCTGTTTAGAGCCGTGATTTATATTTTCCATTATTTTGTTTAACAAATGCAGTAGAATGCAGCAGAACTTCATTCTATTATGACGGTAGCTCCCCCTTTTCATTCCTCCTCAAATGATCTTCTAGTGACCTGCCTTTAGTAATCCTAACGTAAATGACGTGATGTATTTAGCATTTGTTGTGTATTCCTTTCTCTATAGCAATCTAATTTCAAATGCTTAACAGTTCTGGAATATAAACAGAATTTTGATTACACTCATTAGGTCTCAGTACTTGCAAGGAAGAAAATCTTTTACTGGAATGTCTTCAAATAGTTTCGGTAACCCTAGCTGCCGTGTGGTTATTGGTTTTCTCTTTTAGAGTACCTCCGCTTCCGTTGCACAATATCACTTGTCGCATCGAATTATGGCACACCGTACTTCTGTAATGACATATTTCCGTTGTTTTGACAAGGCGAATTCGGTACAAATTGATTCAATCTCGCAAATTACCGTTGTCCAGTTAATGAACTTTTTAACAGCATCGTGTCGTTACGAACAGGAAATTTAATTATGAAAACGAAGCTTTTTGGAAAGTAAATACAATCAATCTTGACCATAACAGAGGCGATGTTCTGGAATGAGTCAACTAGTGTTTAATTTGAGAACAGAAAATTCCGTGCACTTTCGCTCGAGGGTATCTGTGATTTAGGTTCCTGTATCAAGAACTGCCAATATCTCAACTGTCTTCATTATCTGGAACATCAGTAAACATAACCTAATGTTTATATTTGCCGTCAGTGAAATGTGTAATTTAAATATAACTTGCAGTTGAGCTGTTATTGATGTTAGCAATGTAATTAACGTAACCAATGGTTTCAGGGTGGAAGAGAAAGAAATAACTAGAGAAAGAGAGACGGCCTATTAGGCCACTTATTTTCTGTTATGGTGTTGACATGTTAGTTTTCTACCATTATCCACTTTTTTTTTCATCGTCGGCATTTGTGGAACTAAACTATGTAGGTGTTCATTCTGCCTTCTTCCGTTCTCTTTTTCGTTTTTTATTTCTATTGCGAAATTTCTACTTGAGGTTCTTTCCTAATGTCATTTTATTTTCGGTTCGACATGCTTTTTTGCAATGTCCGGTACTTCTTAAAAAGTTTTGTTCTCCTCTTTGAATATAATTTTGTTGACTCGTATTTTTCCCATGATTTTTGGGAGAGAAATTATATTGATAAATTTTGTTTAAGTCCCTTGTTATGTTTTACTAATTTGTTCAAGAAATGCCCCAATAATAATTTTTTTATATAAAAAAATAATAAAAAAATAAAAAAAAATTATTATTGGGGCATTTCTTGAACAAATTAGTTACAATTACCATACATTATTAGCTGAGCGCAATGCTGCTTCATTACCTTATTTAACAATATACCTCGTCCTGAATCGTGACCAGAGACCCATGTCGACCCCGCCGACTCCTCACACACTGCAGTACTGACTGACTACTTACTCTCGCGACTCGCTACGTACAACAACTGCGTCCAACTCGGAACAACACACTCGCGCGGTTAAGCGCAGACTAGCAACGATAAATAACTCTCTGGTCAGAGATTCTGTCATGCCTCGCCATCGCTGTACTGAATACACTGAACACATACGTGTCTCAGTGGTAAGAGCAAGTATGTGTGGAAAGTATGTGTGGTAAGTAAGTGTGGTAACTCCAAGTATGTGTGGTAAGTAAGTGTGGTAACTCCAAGTATGTGTGGTAAGTAAGTGTGGTAACTCCAAGTATGTGTGGTAAGAGCAAGCTATGAACGCTGGGCAGCAGGCTAGCTGCTGAATTGTGGACACCTGGACACAAAACGGTCAAGCTATACCGACAGGTGTAGCCCAATCAGCGGTGCAGTTACGACTACAGCGAAGTCATAAAGACATTGAATTTGTGACGTTTTTGTGGGAATATTATTCGACGTAGAGGAGAAACAACAAGTACACTTACTGTACATATTTCGTTCCATATAAAAATATCTGCCCTTATACCCATTATACCCTGTATAACATTTGCCTACTTTCGCCAGTGCCGACCGGGGTGATCGAGCGGTTCTAGGTGCTGCAGTTTGGAATCGCGTGACCGCTACGATCGCAGGTCCGAATCCTGCCTCGGGCATGGATATGTGTGATGTCCTTAGGTTAGTTAGGTTTAAGTAGTTTTAAGTTCTAGGGGACTGATGACATTAGAGGTTAAGTCCCATAGTGCTCAGACCCATTTGAACCACTTTCGCCAGTGATCCTATCATCGTACTCCCCAATCTCCATCAGCTATAATGTCTCAGTTCAACTAACACCGGTGTCATCACTATACGATAGCAGGGGTTCATCATGTATGTTGCTATGCTCTCCAATTCTATTACTGTGTTCCGTTTGTCCATTGTCTGAAAAGTATAGTCGTAATCTGTAAACCATTTAAAGTATTATGTCGTCAGTAGTTCTTATATCCTACGTTCAATAGCACTAAGGAACTTTGTACTGGTGGATGATAAAGTGATAAAGTTGCCGTTCCCACGTACAAATCTGTAGTGTTTCTGTTGGAGAATACCCCATCTGACGAGAGACAGAAGAGAAAGCACACACACCTCCCTAGACAATAACACATCAGGCGCTTTCAAAAAACCATTCTAGATGCTTGTCTAAAGATCCAGATCTGCTCTTATTGTTCCATCGTACATTATCGACAGTAATATATTGGAGGAGATAGGTGAAGAGACATGACAAATAGGAGCCTCCCCACCGCCTGACCCCCCCCCCCCCCCCAAATCGAACCCAGGGTTATTGTGCTGTTCGACCCCCAGTGAACGCCCCCCCCCCCCACCACTCGGGAACGTCTCAACTCAGACGAGTGCAACCCCAGTGTTAGCGTGGTAGAGTAATTATGGTGTACGCATAGGTGGAAACAATGTTTGCACAACAATCGCCGAGCCGGCCGATGTGGTCGTGCGGTTCTAGGCGCTTCAGTTTGAAACCACGTGACCGCTACGGTGGCAGGTTCGAATCCTGCCTCCGGCATGCATGTGTGTGATGTCCTTAGGTTTGTTAGGTTTAAGTAGTTCTACGTTCTAGGGGACTGATGACCTCAGAAGTTAGGTCCCATAGTGCTCAGAGCCATTTGAACCATTTGAACAATCGCCGACATAGAGTAACTGAGGCGGGATGAGGGGAACCAGCCCGTATTCGCCGAGGCATATGGAAAACCGCCTTAAAAACCATCCCCAGACTAGCCGGCACACCAGACCTTGAAACTAATCCACCGGGCGGATTCCGTGCCGGGGACCGGCAAGCCTTCCCTCCCGGAATGCAGGGTGTTAGACCGCACGGCCAACCGGGCAGGCAAAACTAAGCGTTACTGGAGGTTATATTTCTTTTAGAATAGCAAATTATTGATGAGAGTTTGTATCTTTAAGCATGAGAGAAGAGAACATTACACAAAAGCAACGAAAGTTGCTAACAAATAATTCGTTTGGTGAGCTGAAGTATCTGAACTAGTCAGCAAGATGCATAGACATGACAGTAACAAATTATGCAGAACAAGATAGGAGAACCCTAACGTGGGACATTCTCCTGCGAGATCTCTAACGGGGCACTTTACCTGGTGCACACTGGTCGCTTAATAATTTTGTTCATTCTGTTTTTGGCAGTAGGCGCTTGTTTCTGCAAAACGAAAGCCATCACTGTTCCCAGAAGCTTCAGACCTTTTATCTGGAGGCGCAATACGCATATCACACTGCGGTCGCATCACATTATTACGAAATGTAAAGCTGGACAACCTACTTATCCACTCATAACAACCAAAACTGGGAAAGCGTCCCTGACATGAATATTAACGCAGTGGATACACGTACTATTTGTTTCATTTGTACGGCAGTGTGAGATAATCTTTGTAATAGGCGACAGCAATCAGTCTTTCTCTAATTCCAAACAGATATTTTCTGTGTGAAATAAAGCAACTGAAATATGTCTATTTACATTCTTGCACATGACAAATTAAGCCCTTTATCTGTTATTAATTGCTAATGCTGCGTTGAATTGGAATGATTTTATTATTAATAAATTTAAGTTATGCTAATTATTTTCCAAATGTGGCGTCTTGGTCAACTGCACACATCAAGTCGTTAACTATCAGTTTACGAGAATATAAATGTGGTAGTACAAATGACATAATTTTACAACTGTTGCATTTTTAACCAAATACACTTAAATCTAAATGCGCAAAGAATGCAATGTAAGAGTGCAAATGCAACTACACACCTGACAGACCACTATCGGTGGAGAAAAGAACTTTTTAATTCAAGCAGTTATTCCGAATCATAGTGGTGAAGTGAAAACGTTAGCGCATTTGCGCCCAGGAGGGAAACTGTTCCTATACTCGTATGTGTGTTCCATTTCCAGCGTTTTTTGATTAGCTTACAATGTTTGAAGTAAGTATCAGGATGCTCGCTTAAGCAGTGTCACTATGGATTTCCTTTTTCATCCCTCTCCAATCCTAGATCATTCTCTGTTCTTCCATGACAATGGAGGGAGCATCCGTAATAATAAAAAATGGATAAACTTGTAATAAATTGGCTTATTTAAAAGGCATACGTATTTTGCCGTTTAAAAGGTAAAAGTTATGTGCGTTGTCAGATCAAGAAAAATTCAAACCTCCTTGCACCTAGCTCCAACAAGAATCAACATTATGTATAGTTTGAGAATCAGAACAAACATAATTCATTTTATTTTAAATGTAATTTCTACAGTTGTTTCTAACAATAAGCGTGAAAGCTCATTATGTTTTGACAAGTAATCGACAGAATAATTAACTGTCACCTTTAGTTTTACTAGAAATTAATCTCGAGGTATTGAAGATATGAATCACATATTCCTAGATCATCAGAAAATAAATTGTGCCTTTCCTTCATGGAGACACACATAAACCGACGGGTCTTCTGGTAAGTTGCATATTCTATATTGAACTGATATAACTGCGAAAAGAATAACCAAGCTGCACCGTTGTTTCGGTACTTGTTAAACAAACCAAACACACGTTGTCAGACTTTTATCTTAACAAATTAGCATCTCAATTGAAATAAATTATCTTGATCAATGTGACAAGGTGAGCCAGTTTCTGTTGAACTGTACAACACAGATCCCTGTCAATCGTTGGCCGAAAAAATAACTATATTCGTCAGTGTGAGCTTAAAGAAAGGTTTCAACCAGTTATCATCTGATAAAAAAAAAAAAAAAAACGGAAAAAATGTAGGAACTTTACATTTACCATGCATCTGTATCTCAATTAATATATAAGCTAACCATAACCTCTACAATATCTTCGTATTCTATGTTACATGTTAGAGATTGTTCTAGCAACCTACAATGTATAAAAAAACTTCTAAATGCTTTATATGAAATTTAGTTCAAATGGTTCAAATGGCTCTGAGCACTATGCGACTTAACTTCTGAGGTCATCAGTCGCCTAGAACTTAGAGCTAATTAAACTTAACTAACCTAAGGACACCACACACATCCATGCCCGAGGCAGGATTCGAAACTGCGACCGTAGCGGTCGCTCGGCTCTAGACTGTAGCGCCTAGAACCACAGGGCCGCTCCGGCCGGCATGAAATGTAGTCATTTGTCGAAACAACTCACGGTGTACCACATAGAAACAGCTACGAGTTTTGCACCAGTCATCTGAATTCACTGAAACGTCCAAAAAAACAAAAAAAAAAACGGGTATTTACAATAAATCGACCGGAAATTTTAACTGTACAGACATCGAAGAAATGATAAAATACCAGACAAAGATGACTACGGGTATGATCTCAAAAATTTAATTTCTCAGTTACGTATTATGTATAAAACTGTGTCTGAAGTTAATATTTATAACCTGAAGATCTTTAGATGTGTGAAGCAAAAACTCCGTTATGAAGGTAAAAGAAGTGTCTCCTTTAGTGTAATTACTTGCCTCTCTTGTTAGTTCGTTCGCTCTAATTTACAACAATGTAAAAAATACGCGTTACTGTTATTCTCTCCTTGTCACTATATAATGAGATTTCATATTTGTTATTAGAAACAATGGTAGAAATTATGTCTAAAATTGTAAGAAGTAATGTTTATTCTTTCCACAATCCAAGACATGTCTATGCTTGTACCAGCCTGGTGCAAGAGAGTTTGAATTATCCTTGATCTGGTAACGCGCAGAATTTTTGCCAGCTAAACGTAAAAAATATATGGCTTTTAAATAAGCCCACTTAATACAGATGTCTATATTTTTGAATGTTGCGGTTACTTCCTCCGGCGTCATGCAAGAATAACAACCATTCACTACTACATGTAGTGTTAAAACGGACTTCTGCTGCTTTGTAAATTTCTCTCTTGCTGGAAACCAACGGTACGTTTTGCACATGCCTTTTTTTTTTTTTTTAATATAAACTGGTAGCTCTTCATTCTGTTAATACTCACCTGACAACGCGATCCCATAATTTAGGATTAATACGATGACTGGCTTTACGGTGAAGTACGTCAGATTAAAATTCGCTAAATCTCACCTTAAACCAAACAAGCGCTTAACACGGACGAATAAAATAAAAAGTTTAACTTTGCCTTGTAATTTTTCGTACTGAAGGAAAGGTCAAAGGTAAGAGAAGCTATTTTACCTCATGGTGCACTTCCGGAATTTATTCACGGTAACTGCTCAACTAATGTTCTCTCACAGCAGGCTACCTACCACTCTGCTTCCTCCCTCCTCACCTTTCTCCCAGCCGCTCACTCCTTAAGAATTTCGTTACCTCGTTCTACTGTCAAGGAAATGGAGTGACTGTCACCAGTCTTTGATCACAGCTGGACCAAAATAATATGCTAATGTATTTTGTGTGTCCTGTTTATAAATAAGGATCCAAAATAGTATCGCATGATGAGCTATAAGGTCAAGTTTGTACTCAAGAATAATTGATAAACGCGAAAACATCAGACTCCCCAAAAATTGTAAGAAATATATCCACAAAGTTCAGAATAGTGACGAAACAAATTTGAAAGCTGAAGATACAATCAAAGAAGGATAAGGAACTAGTGTGGCTAGAAAGTACCAGCGCTATTCCAAAATTAAGGAATGATAGGTCGCGCGAAATGGAAACCACAGTGAAAATCAAAACTGTTTTATTTGCAACAGTCAGTTACAACTTCCAGCTACTTATCTCTATAGTCGCCGATCCTACTTAGACGTTTGCCGTAGCGTTGTACCAACTTTCTAAAACACCCTCGTTATAGAAGGCAGCTGCCAGTGATTTGCGCCAAATCTCTACGCTGGCCTACAGCTCGTTGTCTGTGCCAAAATGTTGTCTTCATAGCCAGCGGTTCATGTGAGCAGAAATGAAACTCAGAGGGAGACAATTATGGACTCTATTGTGGGTAATCAAAAATTTACAATTAAAAACAATACAGGAACATCTTCATTGCTCCTGCAGAGTGCGGCTGAGAATTGTCTTGAAGAAGAAAACGCACGATAGTTATGTTATGTTGGCTGCATAGTTTCAGGAGAAATTTCTGATCAGGCCCTCGTACTTGGGGGAGACACTATTGTTCTAGGTATATTTATGTGCTCTTTGTGTACTCAGAACTAAAAAGAACGACTTAACGCGATCGACGGGCATACTAGAAATGACACTGCCCAACACACCTGTGCAAAACTTCATCGGTTTTTCACTGTGGTTTCCATTTCGCGACCGATGGTTCCTTACTTTCCGAATAACCCTCGTATAAAGAACAGGATATACGTTGCGCGCCACTGTATATGCTGTGCAGCACACGCACGTTATAAGGAATAATCTTATTTCCAAGACGCCAAGATCTAGGTTTCTAAGAAGATAGGTCGTCGAATAGACGTACAAAACTGTAGGCATGTATCTCTGACGCCGGTCTGTTGTAGAATTTCGGAACATGTTTTACGCTCGCGTATTATGACATTTCTGAAGACCGAAAATCTCCTCTGCAAGAATCAACATTCCATAAACAACGCTCGTGTGAAACCCATCTCGCACTATTCGTTCACGAGAACCAGAAAGCAGCAGAGGGGCGCCTGGGTTGATGTCGTGTTCCTTGATTTACGAAGACGTTCGATAAATTTACGCACTGCCGCCTAGTGAACAAAATAAAAAGCTATGGAACATCAGACCGACTGCGTGATAGGACCGAAGGGTTTGTCACAAACAGAACGTGGCCTGTCATTCTCAGAGAACAGAATTCTTCAAACGTAAAAGTACATTTGTGTATACCAGCAAGTGGTGTTACTGCACCATTGCTTTTCAGAGTGTATATACATAGTCTAGCGGATAGTGTCGGTAGTTCCATGGTGCTTTCTGCGGACGACACTGTTGTATACAGAGAAGTCACAGTGCTAGAAAGTTGTAGCGGAGTGCAGGAAGACGTGCAAAGGATCGACGCTTGGTGCAGGGATTGGAAACTCACTCTGAACATTAACTAAATGTGATGTTTTGCGCATAAATAGGCAGGAAGATCCATTAATGTATTGTTACACCATTGTAACAATCGCTGGAAGCAGTCACAGACTTCAAATATCTAAGAGCATATGTTCGGATCGATTTTAAATGGAATGACTGCAAAATATTGATGGCTAGAGAGGCAGGAACCAGACTGAGTGTCATTGGAAGAATTATCAGGCCGCGCGGGGTAGCCGCTTAGTTCCAGGCGGCTTGCCACGGTTCGCGCAGCTCCTCCCGTCGGAGGTTCGAGTCCTCCCTTGCGTGTGTGTGTGTGTGTGTGTGTGTGTGTGAGTGTGTGTGTGTGTGTGTGTGTGTTGTGTTTAGCGTAAGTTAATTTAAGTTAGATTAAGTAGTGAGTAACCTTAGGGACCGATGACCTCAGCACTTTGGTCCCATACCAAATTACCACGAAAAAGAATCCCCAGGAAAAGTAGTCTGTCAACAAAGGAGGTAGCTTACAAAATTCTACTTGGGCCAATACTTGAATAATGCTGGCCAGTATTGGATCCCTACCGGACAGCACTGTCAGAAGAAATAGGGATGATCCAGACAAGAGGAGTGCGTTTCGTTAAAATTCATTTAGTAAACGCGAAATCATCGCGGAGAAGGCTCGCCCAAATCAAGTGGCAGGCTCTGCAAAGAGGTGGTGAGTCCGTGGGAATATTTGAGACTGAACGAAGCGCTATTGTACGTAACGCAAATGTGCATCCTTTTCAGTGTAATATATTATCTCACATGCCGAAAATGTTTCGCACATTACATTTCTGAAATTCGTGAAGAGCATTTATAAAAATTTAATAGTAACTCAAGGAAACAGTTTTTGCTAATGATACACAAGAAACAGTAAAAATATATTGACGTAAAACAGAATTTGAGACAACGCAAACCATACGAACACAAACTAACTTAAAATATCATGAATTCATCTAGACCCTCAAAGAAGGCCTACAGAGGACTATACAGTGAGGAAAGATGAGATCGCTCTGTTTCCGTTGGAGATGTGTTAGAATGCTACGTTCTTCCTTTCCCCCGACCGGTGTTCGATTAGCTCGTCTTCATTTATACAATAGCACTAACTGTACGCAACGGAAGTTCAAAAGGATACCATCGTCTTTTATGGTTACGCACCTCACTAGGTAATAACGGATACCTTATAGGATAACTTTGATAATAAATTCGTTTTTCTGTCCCATAAGTCAAATATAAATAAAACCTATCGAAAGAAGCAAAGCAATTTCGTCAGGTCTCTAATACACAAACCGAAATCGGTAAATCCGCACCTCGTAGTCAAGTAAATTACAGCTTAGTTTGTATTCGTAAAGATTAGATTGCGGTGCCCAATTCTGTCAATGATATAAACTTCCAAAATATTTCTGTCATTGAGGTAAAAATTAACAATGTTTTATATTGGTTCTTTGTCGTATAACAAAACCAAGAGCGCCAGTTGTTGGTTCATTGGTCTACGACGCTGTCAATAAGGTAAGAATCCGAACTTCTAAGCTGAGAAGACCTCTTAAACTTTAACTAACCATATAATTCTTTCTGTGATCTAATTATGATGAAATAAAGCCTCTACGCTGACCAAGCTAGCTCAAGTTACCTTTGAAAACCCCATGATAATTTGTTCAGTAGTATTGGAGATCAGAGTTCAAAAGATGGCTCTGAGCACTATCGGACCTAACTTCTAAGGTCATCAGTTCCCTAGAACTTAGTACTAGTTAAACCTAACACATCCATGCCCGAGACAGGATTCGAACCTGCGACCGCAGCGGTCGCGCCGTTCCTGACTGTAGCGCCTAGAACCGCTCGGCCACCAGGGCCAGCGGAGATCAGACCAGGGCTTTGCGTTTTATTATTAATATAGATCATGTGAAACAAGGGGGAATGCGCGAGTTGAAACTGAAATTCCGTTATCAAATAGCTACACCGACCGGCAGCTGTAAGCGAAACTCTTCCAACGTGATTGTTTCGGCGGCAGAATATACGTTGTAGAGGGACCTTAAAGACCGAGAGGAGCGTCAAAAATTCCTAGCAGCTAAAAGAAATGAAAATTTTGACTCATGAATAAGAAAGTTGTCGAGGAGACGCATCACCTATGACAATTTTACGGAAATTGTCAACCATAGTTGTGGCATCAGCATTTCCAATGACTCCTTCCCCTCTTCCACAAATATACCTATGATTAAAGCGGCAACATCTATAATCCAATGAATGCACCTGATGTGGCGTGAAATTTAGCTGTCGTTGGCGGAAATTTATGAGACAAAAAGACTACTACGTTTCAGGTTCGGCTCTGAGCATTATGCGACTTAACTTCTGAGGTCATCAGTCGCCTAGAACTTAGAACTAATTAAACCTAACTAACCTAATGACATCACACACATCCATGCCCGAGGCAGGATTCGAACCTGCGACCGTAGCGGTACGTTTCAGGATACTTAAATTGCACTGCCTCGTGGTATTCGTGACAGATTCATTCTGATTACGTACATTTTGCAGGTTATACACACATGCAGTCAGTATGCAGCTGCATTTGGCTTCACAGTATACAAACACAGAAATCGTCAAAGTCAGGAAAACAAGTATAGACTGAAACAAATTACGTTTTGCATGCGTGTCGGAAGACATAAAAAAAAGATGTTCAGCAGGTTATTCAAATTACTTGCAGACATATCATCACTCAAAATACGAACAATTAGACGCAGAAGACCTCAGTTGTCACGTGGGATATTACGAACCAAACAGGCTGGAAATGTTTAGTTCTTTACTTGCATTTTACTTTGTAAGGCGAAATTCGCAAAGGCCGGAATACTGCATTATCATTATAATTACCTGCTACCAAATAAGAATTCTCGAGCTGTCTATCTGGACAGATATCGTGATTGTCACAATCCTTGCACCACAGACTTCACCAGACACGTAAACGGATATTTTATAACGATTACTCTCTTAGATAAATTTTCCGCGATGATGAAGAAAGTCTCGATCCAAGAATGACAACTGACGGAGTACCACCTTAATCTAACCGTTTAATGAGTGACGCGTTTGTCGAGAGTGAACATTAGTATGGCCACCGCGTTACTTTGAATTTTTGACTAGGGGAACATTCAACTGTATTGACGTAAATCAAACCCGCTGGGAATGTGCTCACGATACAAAACTGCGTATCCCACGTATGTCTTGAAAAAAATGCACAGGTCACACCCTTCTACAAGAAAGACAATAGAGTTGATCCACAAAATTACGGTCAAACATCCTTGATATCGTCTTGTTGTAGAATCTTAGGTCATATTCTAATTTCAAAAATAATGAGGTACCCTGAACAGGATTGCCCCCTCGGTGCCAACCAGCATAGATTTCGGAAACATCGATCATGTGAAACCCAACTCGCACTTTTCTCACGTGACATACTGAAAGCTTCGGATCAAGGCAATCAGGTAGATGCCGTATTTTTTGTATTTCCGAAAAACATTTGTTTGGTTGATTCGTGGGATGGGATCAAACATCGTGGTCATCGGTCCCATCGGATTAGGGAAGGAAGTCGGCTGTGCCCTTTCAATGGAACCATCGCGGCATTTGCCTGAAGTGATGCAGGGATATCACGGAAAACCTAAATCAGGATGGCCGGACGCGGGTTTGAACCGTCGTAGGCATTTTCAAACAATCATTTTTCTCGTACTCCATACGCGAACAAGAAGAAAGTCTAACTACTGGTTCAATGGGACGTACCGTCTGCCATGTACTTCACCATGTAGATGTAGAGTCACCAAATGCGAAGGCACAAGGGTGTGTTAGTTAAAATTCTTGATTCTTAGCAACAAGGGCTGAAGATGTGGCAGAAGAGTGGAAACCACGTGGAATAGCTATAGCTCTTGTAGTGTCGAGGGACAGATGACTATCACAGAATGCAAACAAGTTTGTGTTTCCCGATATTTGGTTTTATTTTTTTAATTCATGTACTTAACCTTATCTAATTAGGACTATCAGGTCCCCCCTTACATCAGATCAGGTTTTCACTTATGCAGTACCTTTCGTACATCATATTTGTCTTTGAAATAACAATTTTAATATGAGAAATAGTATTAAAATGATCTGAGTGTCTATAATGACAAAAAGACCAAATAATACTGACTATGGACTACTAAAGTTAGTATTAGCAATACTTCTACTACTGCTGCAGAAGCAGCTGCTGCTGCTACATTTAATAGTAATAATAGTAATAACAATAATGATAATGGCAGACATACGAAGAATTTATATGGGTAAAAAATAGATGTTTTCTGATAGTGAATTCTGGGATAGAAAAATATAAGTGGTCTTCAC
Organism: Schistocerca cancellata; assembly: GCF_023864275.1. NCBI lineage: Eukaryota > Metazoa > Arthropoda > Insecta > Orthoptera > Acrididae > Schistocerca > Schistocerca cancellata. The sequence continues at coordinate 499,656,239 of NC_064630.1, read as the reverse complement.
CAGCTAAGAATACTGGCAAATGAGGCACTTGTGATAGGAAAGAAGGATTTACAAGGATAACTAGTGCGTAGCGGAACAATGGTAATAATTATCATTGATTTAGTAAACATATCGTTTACTATCTTCTGAAGCTATAGATGCTATTCAGTTCGCTTATATAATGTGGGAGGTTATTCCTGCTACTGAGAGGGACTTCGAGCAAGTGACTGAACGATGGAGTAGGACGGAAAGGATTTTTCTTTGACAGAAACAG